>NC_092149.1:19435336-19735336 GCF_045791955.1 Oncorhynchus clarkii lewisi | reverse complement strand
GCAGCTACTCCTTCATCAAACACTAGCAACAAGGAAGTGGCTTTAATTAGAGGTCGGCCGATTATGATTTTTCAACGCCGATACCGATTATTCGGCCCATTGTTATATATATATTTGTAATAATGACAATTACAACAATACTGAATGAACAATGAACACTTATATTTTAACTTAATATAATACATCAATAAAATCAATTTAGTCTCAAAATAATAATGAAACATGTTCAATTTGGTTTAAATAATGCAAAAACAAAGTGTTGGAGAAGAAAGTAAAAGTGCAATATATGCCATGTAAAACAGCTAATGTTTAAGTTCTTTGCTCAGAACATGAGAACATATGAACGCTGGTGATTCCTTTTAACATGAGTCTTCAATATTCCCAGGTAAGAAGTTTTAGGTTGTAGTCATTATAGGACTGTTTCTCTCTATACCATTTGTATTTCATATACCTTCTAATAGGTACTTTAGTATTGCCAGCCTAATCTCGGGAGTTGATAGGCTTGAAGTCATAAACAGCGCAATGCTTGAAGAATTGCAAAGAACTGCTGGCAAACGCAGTAATGTTCTGTTTGAATGAATGCTTACGAGCCTGCTGCTGCCTACCACCGCTGAGTAAGACTGCTCTATCAAATCATAGGCTTAATTATAATATAGTAACACACAGAAATACAAGTCTTAGGTCATTAATATGGTAAAATCCGGAAACTATAATCTCGAAAACAAGACGTTTATTCTTTCAGTGAAATACGGAACCGTTCCGTATTTTATCTAACGGGTGGCATCCATAAGTCTAAATATTGCTGTTACATTGCACAACCTTCAATGTTATGTCATAATTACGTAAAATTCTGGCAAATTAGTTCGCAAGAGCCAAGCGGCCCAAACTGTTGCACATACCCTGACTCTGCGTGCAATGAATGCAAGAGAAGTGACACAATTTCCCTAGTTTAATATTGCCTGCTAACATGAATTTATTTTAACTAAATATGCAGGTTTAAAAAAGATATACTTCTGTGTATTGATTTTAAGAAAGGCATTGATGTTTATGGTTAGGTACATTCGTGCAACCATTGTGCTTTTTTCGCAAATGTGCTTTTGTTAAATAATCCCACATTTGGCGAAGTTGGCTGTCTTTGTTAGGAAGAAATGGTTTTAACACAGTTCGCAACGAGCCAGGCGGCCCAAACTGCTGCATATACTCTGACTCTGTTGCACAGAACACAAGAGAAGTGACACAATTTCCTAGTTAAAAGAAATTCATGTTAGCAGGCAATATACATTTTTTTACTAGGCACGTCAGTTAACAACAAATTCTTATTTAAAATGGCAGCCTACCCCAGCCAAACCCTACACCAGAAGACGCTGGGCCAATTGTGTGCCACCCTATGGGACTCCCAATCACAGCCGGTTGTGATACAGCCTGGAATCGAACCAGGGTCTGTAATGATGCCTCTAGCAATGAGATGCAGTGATCTTAGACCGCTGCGCCACTCGGGAGACCGTATTGTGTGATATGGAAAGACAAACTTACCTGTTCCGAGGCCTCATGGAACTCTTAGATTAGTCATATGGCAATGGACACTGCTGTTACTCAAACCTTTACCCAACTGGCATTATGTCTCTCTGCCTCTCTGTAGTGGGGGACGCAGATACTTGATCTCCAGTCCTCCTCATGTTGGTAGGCAGAGTGAATAGAGGGTGAACAGAGTAATAGAAGAGACTTCACAAACAATAAGAAAACCAAACCATTCTAGATTTGATCAATTTCACAAGTACCTTTACAAGTAACTTCACACAAGTCATTTTCACCTTATGTGATTATTCTTACTCCTAATAAATGTAGTTAGTCCTAGGATGACCTTCTGAATCATTTGTTATTAAACCACACATTACAATTGGGAGAATCTCATTCTAAGGCTTCCAGTGATCTACCATTACAGTGAAAACTACAACATGGTAATATGTTTACCTCATAAATGAATGGTTTTCAGGCATGGCCAGGAGCCTATGAGTAGCTGCATCATTAACTCCTTTTATCCCTTTGAAGTAAAATGACCACAGGCTCTTTGAAGCCCTCAGATCCAACCTTTTAGGCTTCTGGGCTTCCTCCGAAATAACTGTGAATTCAGGGTTTTGCACTGTACCGATGTGACAGACTGGCCAGCATTCTGGAATATATCTCCTGGGATTCTTAATGATACTGCAGATGGAGGGATCTGGACCCGCTGTAGAGGAATGGGTGAGTCGTGACTGACTGAGATGGCTGATGGAATGACAGGGAGTTAGAAAAAGAGAAAGGGAGTGGATGTGAATAAGGGAGTAAGCGCAGATGTGAATGGTACTGGTGTAGGTGTGTACTCATCGTAAGTTTAGACAAGACCCTATTGTGAATGAGCAGGTTAGTGAGTGAAGTTGGATAAAATGTAGGATCTGATCATAAAGGTGGAAATTATGAAAAAAGTATTGAGTGAATTAATAAGTTAATGAGTAAGCGCGGAGGAGGGTAGTGCAAGGCCAAGAGAGAGGGATGAACCAAGTCGTACTGTTACCACACAAACGGCCGATTCTTCCTTTGCTTCAGGCATTCAGTGGCAGGGAGGCCAGCGTGACCCATGTTAGAACACTAATCCCATTATGACCAGGCCTGGTCTCCAGGGTGAATCTGCCTGGTGGGGAATTGAGGGGATGGCTAAGCACTATCCGCAGCGCATCCGCAGCGTTGTCTTGAACAGACAACCAACAACCCTAAACATTCATACATGAAAGTCACAAGATCGGCCACACCTCTACCTTTTGCTAACATTTACTCTGCAATATGATTCCCAACTTGAATAAGCGGAAAGAAAGAAACCCGGGAGAGTCTACCTCTCTCTCCCTGAATTGGATCGTAAACCATCCACGGTCGATTTTTGGAGGGCTTCCCGCTTGTTGCGTTCCCTCTCCTTCACCAACATTGCTGGGTAGAGGGAGGGTGCGCTCGAAAATAAACCAGGGAGTTTTTTTTTCCCTGGTCGCTGCCAAATGCCAAATAGTATGAGTCGCCATACACTGCTATAAGATGGAGGGAGGCTCTCTGTTTTAACTGTGTGTTGTAAAAGCTGTGGTGTTATGGGAGCTGTAGTATTGTTGTAGAAGCTGTAGTGTTGTTTTAGGAGCTGTAATGTTGTTATAGGATCTGTAGTGTTGTCATAGGAGCTGTAGTGTTGTTATAGGAGCTGAAGTGTTGTTGTAGAAGCTGTAGTGTTGTTTTAGGAGCTGTAGTGTTGTTGTAGAAGCTGTAGTGTTGTTTTAGGAGCTGTAGTGTTGTTATCGGAGCTGTAGTGTTGTTATCGGAGCTGTAGTTTTGTTATAGGAGTTGTAGTTTTGTTATAGGAGCTGTAGTGTTGTTATAGAAGCTGTAGTGTTGTTATAGAAGCTGTAGTGTTGTTATAGGAGCTGTAGTGTTGTTATAGGAGCTGTAGTGTTGTTATAGAAGCTGTAGTGTTGTTATAGACGCTGTAGTGTTGTTATAGGATAGGTAGTGTTGTTATAGGAGCTGTAGTGTTGTTATCGGAGCTGTAGTTTTGTTATAGGAGCTGTAGTGTTGTTATAGAAGCTGTAGTGTTGTTATAGAAGCTGTAGTGTTGTTATAGGATAGGTAGTGTTGTTATAGGAGCTGTAGTGTTGTTATAGGAGCTGAAGTGTTGTTATATAAGCTGTAGTTTTGTTATAGGAGCTGTAGTGTTGTTATAGAAGCTGTAGTGTTGTTATAGGATAGGTAGTGTTGTTATAGGAGCTGTAGTGTTGTTATCGGAGCTGTAGTTTTGTTATAGGAGCTGTAGTTTTGTTATAGGAGCTGTAGTGTTGTTATAGAAGCTGTAGTGTTGTTATAGAAGCTGTAGTGTTGTTATAGAAGCTGTAGTGTTGTTATAGAAGCTGTAGTGTTGTTATAGGAGCTGTAGTGTTGTTATCGAAGCTGTAGTTTTGCTATAGGAGCTGTAGTGTTGTTGTAGAAGCTGTAGTGTTGTTATAGAAGCTGTAGTGTTGTTGTAGAAGCTGTAGTGTTGTTATAGGAGCTGTAGTGTTGTTGTAGAAGCTGTAGTGTTGTTATAGGAGCTGTAGTGTTGTTATAGAAGCTGTAGTGTTGTTATAGAAGCTGTAGTGTTGTTATAGGAGCTGTAGTGTTGTTGTAGAAGCTGTAGTGTTGTTATAGGAGCTGTAGTGTTGTTATAGAAGCTGTAGTGTTGTTATAGAAGCTGTAGTGTTGTTATAGGAGCTGTAGTGTTGTTATCGGAGCTGTAGTTTTGTTATAGGAGCTGTAGTGTTGTTATAGAAGCTGTAGTGTTGTTATAGAAGCTGTAGTGTTGTTATAGGATAGGTAGTGTTGTTATAGGAACTGTAGTGTTGTTATCGGAGCTGTAGTTTTGTTATAGGAGCTGCCCTTACAAAAATGTACCATGGTAATACAATGAAAAAAGTAGTACCTAGTATTTTTTTCATTATACTACCAAGGCAGGAAAATACCAAGTGACCAAAAACATAGTAATTTATGGTACTCACATAATGTAACATTTACTACTCGCTATGCAATGGCAAAGTGTAGACCTATTACACTCTTAAACCCCTTTTAGCTCATAGTGAAAAACCACAACACACATGGTCTAGTAGTGTAGTGTACCCTCTTAAACCCTGGAACCTGGATAGGATATCGTGAGAAGAATGAAGGGAGTCTGAATCCTTGAAGATTGTATCTGGTGCTGTTCCAGTATGTGGCTGGTGGCGTACAACACATGACGGAAAATAAATGTAGCCTTATCATGAGCAGAAACGCAATTTGAGCGTAAGACAGTTGTGACATAAGGGATTTAGCTACCAAATCTCCTCGAGACTCCATTCCTGTCCAAATCAGTATCCAGCCCTTCCAGAAACATCATGTTAGGGAGAGTATGATCGAAGAAGGCCAAACCCCTGGAACTCTGCTCTGCTGGGTTGTTGCTATGTGTGTGGTTGCTGATTTGTGAGGTGATTTCCTCTCTTTGTCTTTTGTCCATAAGGTGTGATGGAAAATCACTGGGGTCTAGTTACTTTATGTTTTGCCGCTGGAGCCATGCTCAATGATCCAGCATTTTTTTCCATGTGGATTTTCTACTCCTTTATGGCATTTGACAGTCATATGATTATAAAGACATTATATCCCAAAATATATATTGAACAAGGAAAAGCTGAAACATAATTGGGTTTGAAGGTTTGGCATGAGATGAAGCAAAGCACTCTGGACAACATTCAAGATCACATGGGTTACGCTGCTCAGAAGCCATTTTGTACAAATCTAAATCAGATATGAGACTCCAGGGAAAGCTAAACTTTGTGTCAGGTCTCTGTTGACTTTGGAACTGGTGTGAGCCAGTTTTGGGCACTATTTGAGCTGCCATTAGCTTCCCAGGTTTGAAAAGGTCTAATCAAATCAAATAGGTAGTGGGACAAGGGTAATTTAATTCTAACAAGTGGAGGCTTGATCAGACAATTAAGCGAGTACATTTTTTTTCATTTTGTGTAGCAGAGCTCTTGCTTATGTGGGTGTGAAAAGGGCAGGGAGGATGAGTGCCAATTTGCTAGGGTGCACTGCAGTCATAATGCTCAGCTACTTTATCATATAAAGTCAGTCTAATATTATAATATGATCATATTATTATGCAATTGTTTATGTTCTGTCTTCCCCAGGTGAAAGAGAGTTTGAAGATGGCAAATATCTCTGCTTTGCTTTTATTGACATGTGAGTGGCAGGTCTTAAAGACCAATCATACACAGCTATTAATACCACTTCCTGCTTAGGTTTTCCTCAAAGCTACCATCTCTGTTCATCTTGTTTTGCCCAGTCTTCACTCACAACTCTGGCTCAGTATTCAGCACAGTAGATACTACTGTATGTTTTGAGTGAGAGAGAGAATATGTTTTTGTAATTTTATGAAATACATATGGTTATGGATATGAATAGTATACCAATCTAGAACTAAATAGAGAAAGGATAGATTCATTGACCTTCTCCAGTGCTATTCAAGGTGAAAGCAGTTGAGAGACCACTAGAGAGTGCACTTGTCACAGGGACGGAAAGCTGACTTGTTTGGGACATTGTTGGGATGCCATGTTGTCAATGCATTATGCTGTGTGCTTACCATTGTGTCTCTTCTGTTAGCAGTTGCGTCCCTTGTGTTCGCAGAGGAGCAGAAAGAAAGTATGTAACTGACTATTATTTATCATAATAGCGTTCCATAGTTTTATTACTCTAAATCTTTTGACATGCAATAATATGGTCTCCAGATAAATCATTGATTCACAAATTAAAGTAGGCCATTCGCTATTTGCCCATTTGAGGTTGGGTGCGTTCCAGTTGTTTGTATTATTTTCGAAGGTGTCTAGATGCTGTTTAAACTGACCTTTGTCATATTTTTGTCCCTACAGTGGAGGAGGAGGATCCATTTACCTTTGGTGAGCAGAGAGATACATCTTTCAGAACACTCAACAACTCTCAACATTCCTGGCTTACTGTGTATGATTAATGCTTTTTTCCTTTCACTCTCTCTCTCCTGCTCTCTCTCTCTCTCCTGCACTCTCTCACCTGCACTCTCTCCTGCTCTCTCTCCTGCTCTCTCTCTCTCTCTCTCTGTTCAGATTATCACAGGCTACGTGTTGGGGGGTTGATCCTGGCAGCAGTTCTGTGTCTGATCGGCATCACCATCCTCTTCAGTAAGACTCCATCACATAAACACATACACATACTCACACATGATGACACAGTCAGAGCATGTATTTACACATAAACACATTAACATTGGACACAGATTGACTTGTGACCATTTCTTCTTATAACAGGCGGACACTGCAGATGCAAGTTCAACCAGGACAAAAGGTACATTATCTATCATATCAGTGCATGCTCAGTTCAGTCCAGATCAGGGCACACTCTTTGTGTGAAACTGTATGTTTCAGGTATGTGTGTGTGTTATGTAGCTAGGTGTCGTAATGTATAATGGAATGTAGTGTGAGTTGACACGCTGGTTCTCTCTCTGCAGGAGGAGGTCAGGAAGCAACGCTGCCCAGCCACTCAACGACCAAGGTCTGTTCCCCTGACCTCTCAACCTCCTCTCTGATTGGCCCACACTGTACACTGGATGATTCCTAGCCACCTGGATGCATTGTCTTTGCTAGGAATATAATTAACATATATAACTGACTGGCATGTTTGAGTGATCATTACAAAATATCCTCTTCAGAAAAAAATAATTTGAAATCTGCTGCCATGTTGGAGCAACGGGTGGGTTTGGGCGTTATCTTGTTATTACGCTCTCCATCTGTTTCAGTGTTAGTTGCCTATTGCCAGTCCTTGGCATAGATAACACTGTCAGCAGGCATTGGCTGTGCTGTATGCCAGTCCTGCTATCACACAGGTGGCACAGAGACCCAAACACTGGCTGACTGATTCTTTCCACCATGACTCACTAACTCCCTCCATGCCACCTCTGTCTCAGTGTTAATTTTGGCGCTCTTTTTTAGATTTAGTCTAGTCTTAGTCCTTTTAGCTAAAATATAACTAAGTCGCAATTTTGTCATTTGAATAAGGATTTAGTCTTGTTATTGTCAAAATTATGAAAACAGTGGCCAATTTAAGTCTAAATGCCTTTTCATCACATTTATATTGCCTCATTAACTTATGTTAAACATAAATCACTGACTTCCATGTGCACAAGCTTGACCTATCTTTCTGCATAGCATCCTATTTTCTTCCCAACAGCAGAAAAATTACAAACATACAGTACCAGTCAACATTTTGGAAGCTGGGTGAGAGAATGCCAAGAGTGTGCAAAGCTGTCACCAAGGCAAAGTGTGGCTAGAATCTCAAATATAAATATATTTTGATTTGTTTCACACTTTTTTGGTTACTACATGATTCCATATGTGTTATTTCATCGTTTTGATGTCTTCATTATTATTCTACAATGTAGAAAATAGTAAAAAATAAAGGAAAACCCTTGAATGCGGAAGTGTGTCCAAACTTTTGACTGGTACTGTATATAAGAATATATAATAATTATTTGGCCATGTAAATTCCTAATTCAGTCTACATAGATATTACACATTACATACAAAACAAACAGACACATACAAGCTCAGCGAGAGAGAGGTCGAGAGAGAGAGAGAGAGTAGCACATTCACCAGATGGTGCTGCACGATATTGACAAAATAGTATTGGTTGCACCGTCATCACTCAGTCACGTCATTGCCATTGTTATCAGTGTTCCACAGATGCCACAGCTACATTGTTGTCCAATAGTAGAACTGGGGCTAATGACTTCGAACGGGAGCTAATGACTGTTTTGTCTGGTGATGTAGTCGAGACACTAAACCTCGAGTCCCCTGTGCTCACTTCCGAGTCCAAGTCTAAGTCACCAATGGTCGAGTCACAAGTCCCTATGGCTGAAGTCCCAGTCCCAGTGCTCGAGTCCTAGTCCAAGTGCTCAAGTGAGTCCCTGGGTCCACATTAACTCATAATTAAGTAATTTACCCAATCAAATATAGTGTAGTGGCAAGAGGAATTTAGTCAATAAATTGTTTTCTATCCCTTTACCTTTTTTTCTGTGCCGCCAAATGTCTGCATATAGGCTAATTGTAATGTTACCAGTGCCACGTTCAGTTGAAAAATGTTCTCGGACGTTGCAGATAGAACTTCCATGAATACAGCCGACGTTATTCCTTATTCAACATGTCAGAAGCATGTTTGTTCTACATAGCATATTTCTATCTGACCATTCCAAAATGTTGCATCCTGCTGAATGCGCACCAGATTGTCCATCAATGCATGACAGAAAGAAAAAAACGTAGCTCTGGGATTATGAGTCATATCTTTTGAATCATAAGGGCTAGAATCAAGCCATTTCTCTGAGGAAAAGAGGGAGATTTGGCTTCGTTGGTTACAGAACCTGGCTATGAAATGCAGTGGGGAAAGTGGGAGGGTTGAGCGAGACTACAAATTCAAAGACAGCCTACTTTTCTATACTCAAGGGATAGAAAAACATAGCTAGACTGTTGTTTTACTATTAAATTAAATTCTGCTATTGTTTTTAATTTTGTAAAGCAGCTTGTGTTTCTTACCAGGCAAAGGGTAGCTAACTAGAAGTCGTGGTGACTGGCTAGCTATGGGGAAGCAAGAAAGTTGCCTGTAGGGTTGGGCGGTATCCAGATTTTCATATCGCCAAACCGTCCTACTCTCATCCCGGGATTTACAGTATTACTGGCTTAGTAAACAAGGGTCCATTAAAAGGCAACAACAACAAAAAATTCCTGAGTAAAAGTAATTTCCATGGAGGCTGATATGCTAAATATGCTAATGAGTGCAAGCAAAATAAAACAAGTTGCAAAGACATGCAATCCAGTTCATAAAGTTATACCTATATAGGTAGTAGCTACCGAATGTCCTTTTTGGTGAGTTTACAAGAAAATGTCAACGAGAGAAATTGTGCAAATGAATTCAGTTTTGCCGCTTGCTCTAGAGCAGTATGTGTACACACTGTGTGTGTGTGGAGTCGTTAGGGCAACAGCCTGTCTGCCTGCTCTGCTCGGGAAAAGGGCAGAGGAGCAGACTGAGGCTGCCGAGAACAGAGAGGAGAACACATGCTAGGAAATCAAGATAGCAGTGACAGCTGTATAGATAACTCATCCTAAGCACTTTGACTTCTCAAACACAGTAGAAAGCTAGGACTATATGATGCCCCGTCTCCTTGTTAATTCAGCCAGTTACTTAGCTAACTAGCAAGTTAAAGTTTCTCCCGTTGTGCTATTTACAAACAAACATGTGACTGGCTCAACCGTTCTGGTGGACTACGATAAGCTTCATAATGTAAAATAATATGACACGTGAAATGAAAAACGCAATCTGCTTTATCTCCTAATGTATTGCACAACTTGACTGCAGGTATTTTCTTAAAAAGTAGCTACAAATATTACAATTCATTGAAAAACTTGTATAGGCGGAGCCGGAGCGAAGCTTGTCTGCCTATCTGCCCACATTCATCGCTTGCTCCCCTGTAGCTCACCAGCTGATGTAGGCTGGGTGGGGCACATCCTTCCCACTGCTGAACAGAACTGCACTGCGCATCTGTGCTGCTAATATTAATTGTGCTTATCATCAAAAAGCTTTCAATCTGTCCAAAAACTCTTGTCCAGTCCAGAACTATAGCCATGGCTGTCACTGTTTTGCCTGTGATCTGGGGACATGGAGGACATGATCATTATGGCTGCCCAACGGAGAGCTGTGTTATCTGTGTTATCTCACATGGCTTGGTAATGAATGCCTTTTAATGATTCCAGATATGAAGTAATCTTTCTTTCTGTCCACAGCTCGGGCCAGTGAGTGCTAGGAACCAAATGCCCACCTGGCAGCAGGTCAAATCGACTTCCTGGTTCTGCATCAATCAAGAGATAAAAATTGATGGGTGGAGTTGGCCTGTTTTTTGTCTGATGGAGGTTGTTTTTTAGAGAGTGGTGCTGTCTTCCCCAGAGGGAGGTGGTACTGTGCCATTGGAGATCAGAGGTGTGCTGCTTTTACCTGTGTTGCTGTTCTCCCTTCCGCCCATTACTCCTGTTTCTGCTCCGCCCAATATTCACACTGTAACTCGCCACCAGAAAGCACACACAGACAGACAAAGCAGGACACGATTTTTCCCCCATGTTCTTTGTATTTAAACAAATAACCAAATGATGCTGTGTGTCGATTCACTCATTAATTATTTCATTGCAATGTTTTTCACCTTTAGTGACTCCAACTGTATGTGGAAATGATGTGGTAGATTTGACTGTTGGTGTGCGTTTTGAATTGCCATACTGTCCCCTAATAATCTTTCATGCATATACTTTACTGTAAAATAGGTACCGGTAGCCATAAACTATTATAATGTCAATAACTATTCACACACCTTTATCTTGATTATTCCTACATTAACTTTTTAGTTGAATGTAGAAAAGTGCACTGGTCTATGCAGTAGAATATGTTGTATGATAAATGCAATGTTTTTTAATAATACAGAATGTTAAAATTATTTCAATAAGCGGATGATATAGTCTTGTTTGAGAGTGTTTGCCACCGAAACAAAATGCATGTTATTTTAGTTTGCTAGATACCACTCAAACAATTACAGTCCCTGAAGAGGGTTTTCTCCCCAATTGGCTTTTAATGAGTCAAGTCTAAATTGAGATGTCTCTTGCCAAATGAATAGATGGTGTCTATGTTTGTAATTCAAATTAAAAGAGTTACCTTTTATGACCGTGTCCAATGTTACATTACATTATACTAGTAGATGCTGGATCTCAAAAATAAAACAAGTCTCTGATAGGCTCCTCAAATGTAAATACTGCAAATACTTTTCTCTTTTTGACGTAAGGCCCATGTCCTGAGTGGTTCAAAGCTACTTATACATCGCCATCTACTGGATTGCATGAGACACTGCAAAAATTCTGGTACAGTGTTTCTCAAACCCATAAAAGCATTTTTTGGAACAGTATTTTTCACAAGACACTAAACTCTGTGACCTTTGAATAACAGTAAATGCATTCTATAAATGTAGTTGCCTTCTCAAAACATTAATACATTCATCAAAACTACACTGACTGTATAAAACATTAGGAATACCCGCTCTTTCCAGCCGGCAGGTATCCTAGTGGTTAGATCGTTGGACTAGTTACTGAAAGGTCGCAAATTCAAATCCTAGAGCTGGCAAAGTAAACATCTGTCATTCTGCCCCTGAACAAGGCAGTTAACACTGTTCATAGGCTGTCATTGTAAATAAGAATTTGTTCTTAACCAAGTTAAATGAAGGTTCAAATTAAATAAAACATTTCCATGAAATAGACTGACCAAGTGAAAGCTATGATCCCTTATTGATGTCACTTGTTAAATCCATTTCAATCAGGGGAGGAGACAGGTTAAATGAGAATTTGAAATCCTTGAGACATGGATTGTGTATGTGTGCCATTCAGAGGGTGAATGAGCAAGACATATGCAAGTGCCCTTGATCGGGGTATGGTAGCAGGTGCCAGGCGTGTATCAAGAATGATCCACCACCCAAAGGACACCCAGACAACTTGACACAACTGTGGGAAGCATTGGAGTCAACATGGGCCAGCATTCTTGTGGAATGCTTTCTACACCTTTTAGAGTCCACGCTATGACGAATTGAGGCTGTTCTGAGGTCAAAAGGGAGTGGGGGGTGCAACTCAATATAAGGAAAGTATTCTTAATGTTTTGTACACTCAGTGTAGCTACATTTCAACACAGATTCCAAAATTGCTTGTATGCGATTGAGAAAAACTGTAAGATCATCTGGACTGCACATGGAAACAGTCCTTCACAATATGAGCCATACAGTCTATGGTTTGAACAACAGCTTATATCATTATTTTAAAAGTGAAGGTGCGTCAAGGTATAAAATATCCTCTAGCATAATGAAAAATGTCCTTGCCAGTTTCCGAGCTACAGTCCAAATACACTTTCATCATGCAACAAACAAAACTCTACCCACAGGCATTCTACCTTGAATAGAGTATGGCCATGATAACAAAATCACCTTATCATGGGTTACAGTGTATTCAAAAGTGGTCATGGCAGGTCATGTGTTGCCATGGTAACTGAGATATGAGAGTCAGCTGATACGTGCTGTGGAAACAAAGTTGTTGAGAGTGTATCATTGTATGATACAACCAGAAGGTCACAGAGGGTTTGTGAGTTAAACAAGAAGAAACAAGCTGAAGAAGAGCATTAGACCTACAAAGTTTTGAGCAAAAGTAGTTTATCCAGACCCATATTGAGCATACTCCTGGACTGAATACGCACTTTGGAAACTCAGTTGACCATGCTGTTTAGTCCAGAAGTAGACTTAATTTATTTGTGTTTCCAATGCTCAATTCCATTTCTTCCAACAATGTGACAAGAGTGAGTCAATACAGTCACATACACTATATATACAAAAGTATATGGACACCCCTTTAAATTAGTGGATTCGGCTATTTTAGCCACACACGTTGCTGACAGGTGTGTAAAATCAAGCACACAGCCATGCAATCTCCATAGACAAACATTGACAGCAGAATGGCCTTACTGAAGAGCTCAGTGACTTTCAACCTTGCAGCGTCATTGGATTCCACCTTTCCAACAAGTCAGTTTGTCAAATTTCGGCCCTGCTAGAGCTGCCCCGGTCAACTGTAAGTGCTGTTATTGTGAAGTGGAAATGTCTAGGAGAAACAATGGCTCAGCTGCGAAGTGGTAGGCCACACAAGCTCACAGAACGGGTCTGGCGAGTGCTGAAAATGTCCTTGGTTGCAACACTCAGTATCGAGTTCCAAACTGCCTCTGGAAGCAACGTCTGTGCAAGAACTCTTCGTCGGGAACTTCATGAAATGTGTGTCCATGGCCGAGCAGCCACACACAAGCCTAACATCACCATGTACAATACCAAGCGTTGGCTGGAGTGGTGTAAAGCTCGGAGCCATTGGACTCTGGAGCAGTGGAAACGGGTTCTCTGGAGTGATGAATCACACTTCACCATCTGGCAGTCTAACGGACAAATCTGGGCTTGGCGGATGCCAGGAGAACGCTACCTTCCCCAATGCATAGTGCCAACTGTAAAGTTTGGTGGATTAGGAATCATGGTCTGGGGCTGTTTTTCATGGTTTGGGCTAGGCCTCTTAGTTCCAGTGAAGGGAAATCTTAACGCTACAGCATACAATGACATTCTAGACGATTCTGTGCATCCAACTTTATGGAAACAGTTTGGGGAAGGCCCTTTCCTGTTTCAGCATGACAATGGCCCTGTGCACAAAGAAATGGTAGGTCGAGATCGGTGTGGAAGAACTTGACTGGCCTGCACAGAGCCCTTACCTCAACCCCATCGAACACCTTTGGGATGAATTGGAACGCCGAAATGATCTTATGGCTAAATGGAAGCAAGTCACACCAGCAATGTTCCAACATCTAGTGGACAGCCTGTTACAGAAGCAAAGGCTGTTAAAGCAGCAGAGGGAGTACCAATTCCATGTTAATGCCCACGGTTTTGGAATGAGATTTTTGACGATTAGGCATCCACATACTTTTTTGGTCATGTAGTGTATTTCTGACTAATTATAATACGTTAGAGCGCTACTTCTCAAACTGTTTACAATAGAAACGTCATTCAAACTTTAAAACGTGAAGCAGGGCCACACTTCAATAAAGCTAGATGGACATCTTAATCAAGCACACAGGTAAATCTTCAGGTAAATTACCCTTTGTAGTTCTTCTTATGTCATCATGACAAATCAAATTAAGCAGATGACTTACCACCTAAGTCGTTATCTGATCCAGACTATCTGATCACGACTGCTTTCAACATCTTAATGCTGTAATTAACGTGTTAAACACAAGGCCTAAACGGTGAGCATAGAAAATGCAAATAAAATACGATGGAAATATAACTTATTTTGATGTCAAAACAAAAGCCACAGTTTTAGAAAGATATTGCAAAAACGATGGCCAAAGGAATTTTTCCCCTGTAGCTTTTCACGAAACTGCGATGTGGCCCTCCGAACCGAGGTGAAGAACAACTATGGCCCCTGGGTAAAATGAGTTTGACACCCCTGCTTTAATTTATCAATAAGTCAATGGCTGGTAAATTATCTGGCAAAAGTAGAAACAGTATCATGACAAAAACAAAGGTCATCATGATAAACAGTACAGTTTTTCTTCAGAAAAATTACCCTATTTAGTCATTCTATTGTCATTATGACATATAACGCAGACAAACAGCTAAGTCATTATCTAATCAAGACTTTCTCTGATCCAACTAATTTCAGCACAATGCAAAATAAATAGCAGCATGAGATAAACAAAACAGTCATTATGAGACACCAAACAGTTAGGCTACAGGGAGATGCATTTCCTCCAGAATGACTATGCGATCCCAATTTACAAGTGTCCCTACTAACACTTACTGTATGTATTTTAATGCTATAGACAGGTACAGTATGTGTGGTGTCATACAGTTGTAACATGCGTTATCAACATGAAAGCATAATATGCTGCCCTTGAAATAACTGAATTTATGAAAATAATGTATTGCTGTATGTACTTGGTCAAGACTAGAGTATCACACTGTATTGGGAATATAGTTGCCTATAAAGCAGTAGGTATTGAAGGGTGCAGGTATGGGTGAGGTCAGAGGCGTGGCCACGCCACAAGTGCCATTTGTCTGCAAGCCCATTTTGAGAGAGAGCTGGCATTGTTTTGCTGTGTGCCAGAGGGATATTAGTCCTCTATTCTCACCCAAACAACTGTTTGTTGGTATAATAGACACTGAATAGTTCAGAGACATTCTTTTCACTTGGACCTTTACCTTTTTCAGTTGGATTGTGACTTTGCATTCAGATTCCGTTGGGATTTACTTTTAGTTGCATTTTTTAGAGTTCTTTCCTTTGGATTACACATCTTTCTATGGACTTGGATTTGGACTTCCATTCAAGGACTGAAAGAATCAACCGGAGGTTCTGGTAGGACTAAGGTTTTCTTATGGTTACTGTTGGCTCTGACAGGTCTATTCATGTATTGCTGATTATTGTATTAGGCTTGTGTTGTTTATGTAGAAACCCATATTATTCCTTTCAATACACCATTGCACTGAATAGGTTTCCTAATCTTTATTTCTGACCAGGTTGTGTGGTTTATGCAAGTTTGTGACAGAAAATGGCGACCACGAAGGGACAGTGAGAGATATAATTTTCTGTGAGTTGATAGGATAATTAGGGTTTTAAGATTGCTTATCAATGGCTGCTTCTACAACTCTTGTTGATATCCATCATGAGAGGGAGGATTCTCCCCTTGAGCAGGAAGGAAGGCTTCTTTTAGATTTCACGGCTGTTCCCTTTGTGACTAAACAAAGCCCAGTAAGCGATCTAACGGTGACTTTAGATGCACTGTATGTGGGAGATTCTCAGGATGAAGAAGGGAGTACTGATGAACCACCTCTTGGTCATGCCCATTCTGAGGTAGCCGACTCTGACAGTATATCCCAATAGAGCCATGTATCCGTGAAACAGAGTATGTTACAATCCCTGATGTCTCTCTGGAAAACAACCCTTGCCCTGGTCTCGTCAACTTTGTTATCTAGGGACTGGACATTAGCAAGTAATATACTCGTAAGTGGTGGGTGATGTGCAAGCCTCCTAAGTCTGACTTAATAGATTTTAGAATAAGGCTGTCATTTAACAAAATCAGGTGGTCTGAATACTTACCGAATGCACTGAATGGGTGGTCCTGGGAATCAACCCCATTATCCTGGCGTTGCAAGCGCCATGCTCTACCAACACGAAGACCAAAATGCTTCAAGCACCTGGTGGAAAGGTGCTATATAAATCCAATTCACTGTTGTTGTTATTAATTACCTGTTAGGGCATGTCAGGACTTTGTTGTTCCATGTTCTGATTGGGAGCTATTCCATGAGAAGATGCACCTGACAATCTTAATCCTCTCCCTCTACTTCAGCTAGCCTAAACCATGCCCTTTTATTTATCTTTAATATAATAAGGTATAAAAACAAGTGAGCAAGTATACTTCAGTCTCATGAAAAATGTGCTGGACTGGAATGCCACACCAATCCACAGTACAGTAGGGTGTGAACAAGCACACCAATGCTCCTGGGACCTTTATTATAGCAGAAGGATGGAGTGAGTTGGTTTGTGAGAGTTGGCATGTGAGTGATTATGGAATGAAAGTCTGCATATGGCATTCTTCTCCCAAGTGCTTCAATTTGATCTGCACCTGTTTTAATGTGCTCTGAACATTAAGCACATTCTTTCTATTTTCATATCGTTTATTGTTGGCAGCAGGATGTGCCTAAAGCTCACACAGACTTCTTGTATTGGTATATGACGCATGATTCAATCCCTGCTGTCTAACGTGTACTGGTCTTGTAAGTGCCTGTATACCCTTCAATGCATTACACTAAATGTGTATGTTCCCAAGACTAGATAAAAGTCTTGAACTTGACTCAAATATATCTGTTCTGACACAAACCTGTCTTCTCTTATTGAAGTGCCCGTGCAGAAAATGCACAGTATTGCATCCTGATGAGTGATGAGGGGACAAAGAAACGGGACAGGAAGCCAAGTAACACAAATGCATACAACACTTTGCTCTTGAACTGAAGGAAATATGTTTAAAGATTTCCAAATGATTTTTCAATTGATTTGGTTGGTGATATTAGTTTGTCACACTTCTGTTTTTACTTTTATTTCCTCTGCAAATGAGTCCTTAACTTTCTATTCCTTTAGTTACATTTTCAGTCAGAACCTCAAACCGAACCATGTGACAGACCCAACTTTTGAATTGATTAACCCTGACCCACTTTAATTTCTTCCATTGTGTTGTCTACAACCTACATGTTTTTAAGATTCTGTTTCTCTCAGTTATGTTTTGTGTCATGAGCCTGTTTCACAACTTCCTGCAATAAATAGCAGGCTCTGTCTGTGTTGCTCCTATTTGTTATTGTTTGAATCCGGGAAAACAATCTGGATCCCAGTCAGAGGAACACCTGAGAAGAACACTTTGTAAAGGTCAGGTGAAATAAGATGGTAGTGCAGGTCTTTGTGGTTTGAAATTCACTGCTTGACTGAGAATTATCTGTAAGGTAATTCTGTATCTGTAAGGTAATGTCTGGGGTAAAGAGATGAGAGATGAGGTAGTCAATCAAAAGTCATGTTAAACTCTTTTTGCACACAGTATGTCCATGCAACTTATATAGTACCACAGTATGAGTCATAATACCCATAAAACTTAGTGGTCAAACAGGAAAATGGTTC
Source organism: Oncorhynchus clarkii lewisi (assembly GCF_045791955.1). Taxonomy (NCBI): domain Eukaryota; kingdom Metazoa; phylum Chordata; class Actinopteri; order Salmoniformes; family Salmonidae; genus Oncorhynchus; species Oncorhynchus clarkii. The sequence continues at coordinate 19,717,481 of NC_092149.1, read as the reverse complement.
CAATCCTTTTTCCACAATACATTTTTCCCATAGGGGATTTTAGAAACACTTAAAATAATGCCGTGTTTCATGACGTTTTGTGGCATGACGTTTTGATAACCATGTAAATCTCTCTAGGGCAAGGTAACTTTTATAAATATATTTGCCTGTGTTAATTTTTTTTTTATGACTTGGTGCTGCCTATCTTGGCCAGGGCGCTCTTGAAAATGAGATTTTAATCTCAATGAGCCCTTCCTGGTTAAATAAAGGTTAAATTCAATTAAATTAAATTAAAAAACTAGAATCGAGGCAAATTAGCATTTTCAAATCTGAGAGTATATAGAGCCGAATATATTTATAAAAGTCACCTTGTCCTAGAGAGTTTTACATGGTTATCAAAACATCATGTAAGCCTACTCGAAACAAAGCCCTTATTTTAAGTCTTTCTAAAATCCCCTTTGGGAAAAATATATGGTAGAAAGACAATTGGAACCATTTCTCTGTTTGACTGCTTGGTTTTATGGGTATTATGACACCTCCACTGTGGGGCTCTATTATGTGACTTGTTAAGCAAATATTTACTACTAAACTTATTTAGGCTTGCCAATAACAAAGGGGTTGAATACTTATTTCAGCTTTTCACTTAATTAAAAAAATGTCTAAAAACATTATTCCACTTTGACATGGGGTATTGTGTGTGACCAACAAATCTACATTTAATCAATTGTCAGGTAAGGTAGAGGTGATATGATCCTTGACTAGTGTCAGAACAGAAACTACAAGATTATGTTATACTGTTATTGCATCAAATGGTTATTTTATGCAACAGAATAGTTTTTTTTAGAACACTCTCACCTGAGATTTAACACTGACAGTGTATTTATGATGGATTGGTGATATTCCATTCCATGATTAGTGTCTGTGTGCCTGTATGTCGGTAACATTGTAAAGCTCCATTACTGCTGTAATTAAATAATAAAGTTTACTTGTTTTGAGGAAATTTAAGTCTCTCCTTTTGATTACAATAATTCCATGACACTAGTCTTTCAAAGCATTTCATGATGACAGAAGCGATACCTTTGCATTCTTGGGTACAGGAACAATGGTGGCCATCTTGAAGCATATGGGGACAGCAGACTGGGTTAGGGAGATATATGGGTTAGGGAGAATATGTCCATTAACACTCCAGCCAGTTGGTCTGTGCATGCTCTGAGGATGCAGCTAGGGATGTTGTCTGGGCCTGCCTTGCGAGGGTTAACACGTTAAAATGTCATACTCACAATCAGCCACGGAGAAAGACACAGTCCTTGGTACCTGGCCATGTCAGTGGCACTGTGTTATCCTCAAAAAAATATCAAAATATTTATATATTATTAATTCCATTCCTTTACTTTAGATTTGTGTGTATTGTTGTGAAATTATTAGATATTAACTGTTTAGATATTACTGTTGGAGCTAGAAACACAAGCATTTCGCTACACCTACAATAACATCTGCTAAACCTGTATGTGACCAATTAACTTTTGATTTGAATCTTAGTGCCCCTCCTATTTCTAGTCTGTCTAATTAAAGCATTGAAAAAGTTAAGGTGGAATTCCCCCCCAAATATTCTCATTAGGCCCTTATCATTAATCAATTTTTAGGATATAAACCATTTGCATTTCTAAATCATCTATTGTGTGAGAAACACAGTTTTGGTGTTTTAATGCTGCTTTTTACATGCACTGAAACCCTCAATGCGTTTTCACAACACAAAAAAACACCAGTATTACGTTTGAAAGGGGAAAGGGGGATACCTAGTCAGTTGTACAACTGAATGCATTCAACTGAAATGTGTCTCAATCAGAGAGGTGTGGGGGGCTGCCTTGACGTCATCGGCGCCCGGGGTACAGTGAAGAACCACTTTGGTTTTTTTGGAGTACTTAATTTCTGTTTTAAAACACATTCGGTGCATTAAATCATTTACATTGGGTTTACATTTAAACACCCTCCAAAAACCAGATCTCAGCTTAGGTGCATTACTTTGTGATTTCATTACACAATCATGGTGTTTTGAGACCTTCTATGTTTACAGTGTAGCTGCTGCAGTGGTACATGTTTTATAGCTCAATGAAAAGTAGTATATAATTAACTGAGGACCACACTGGAAATAAGTGTTTTTCATCCTCTGTATTTTCTTGTCCTTAAATGTTTTTTTAAAACTGTACAATGTTTTTTTTTACCCAAAACAAAATCCATCAATTACACACTGCTCAATTAGGTACACACTGCTCTTTTTCTTCACTCTTGTCCAAATGCTCTATACATCATGGGTACTCCCACAACGACTCTCAGCATCAGCCCATATGTATCAGTGGAGGAGGGAGGTACAAGATTAAAGTTTCCCACACACCTGGTGGAGCAGTGAATGGTTTGATGGTTGAACGACAGGAATAGGCCTACAGTATACTCTATAATATCAAAACTCTGCAAGAAAAGAAACATACCTTTTTCAGGACCCTGTTAGGGTCCGTGCTCATCTGTGTGTGCGTGCCTTAGGCATGCGGCAAGGAGGCATGAGGACTGCAGATGTGGCCTGGGCAATAAATTGCAATGTCCGTACTGTGAGACACCTAAGACAGCACTACGGGGAGACAGGACGGACAGCTGATCGTCCTCGCAGTGGCAGACCACGTGTAGACCTCGGTACATCCAAACATCACACCTGCAGGACAGATACAGGATGGCAGCAACAACTGCCTGAGTTACACCAGGAACACACAATCCCTCCATCAGTGCTCAGACTGTCCGCAATAGGCTGAGAGAGGTTGGACTGAGGGCTGGCAATCTTAACCCTGTGTGTTACAGGGAAGACATCCTCCTCCCTCATGTGGTACCCTTCCTGCAAGCTCACCCTGACATGACCCTCCAGCATGACAATGCCACCAGCCATACTGCTCGTTCTGTGCGTGATTTCCTGCAAGACAGAAATGTCAGTGTTCTGCCATGGCCAGCGAAGAGCCCGGATCTCAATCCCATTGAGCACGTCTGGGACCTGTTGGATTGGAGGGTGAGGGCTAGGGCCATTCCCCCCAGAAATGTCTGGGAACTTGCATGTACCTTAGTGGAAGAGTGGGGTAAAATCTCACAGCAAGAACTGGCAAATCTGGTGCAATCCATGAGGAGGATATGCACTGCAGTACTTAATGTAGCTGGTGGCTACACCAGATACTGTTCCTTTTGATTTTGACCCTCCCCTTTTTTCAGGGACACATTATTCTATTTCTGTTAGTAACATGTCTGTGGAACTTGTTCAGTTTACGTCTCAGTTGTTGAATCTTGTTTTGATCATACAAATATTTACCCATGTTAAGTTTGCTGAAAATAAACGTAGTTGCTGAGTGAAGGCCATCCGTTCTGCAGCGGTGTTTAATTACCCCCTGCTTTGACAATGGCAAAAGTAATGTTCCGACAGCCTGAGTGACAGTTTAGCAGTTGAATTTTAACCACATTTCTCATTAAAAAAGCCCAGCCAGGCTAGCTCTGCTTCCCAAATGGTACCCTATTCCCTATATAGTGCACTACTTTTGACCAGCAATCGGGAATTGCAAAATGTTGATTCTGATGTGTGCTTGGGGTTATTGCCTTGCTGGAAGTTCCACCCGCGGCTAAGTTTCAGCTTCCTGATGTGACAGAAGAGATACAAACACTGAGTTTACCGCAGAAGAAACCAACCTCTTACCATTATACCAAAAGGAAATTCCCTGTTGGGCCGAGGCCAGACATTGATTTTGAAGTTGCAGGCGGGGCTACTCCTTCATGTGACCATGAGCAACCATTCTTCGGCTCATGTCCGCTATACTGGCAGAGGCAAACATGTTTTTGGCTAAATACTGTACATTATAAATGTGTTATAAACATTATGCTGACCATGCTGTCATGAGACAGATTTCTTCTTCTTCGAAGCAATTTGATATATTATCTTGGTGTTTGAGTAAGAGGAAGGACTCCTAATGATTCCTTATTTCTGCATGTTAGAAAGACATGTTTGACCTACGGTACGGCGTAAATCTATATCAAATCAAACTTTATTCATAGATCACAAGTTAATGCATTTAAAGTTCTTAAAACAAAAGTAAAATAATAAATACATATATAAAAATGACAAAGATATGATAGATGATCTAGACAAAATAAAATGGTAAAATGAAACTGAATAGGGCAAGAAAACAACAGTGAAACCAGAGAGACTGATGGAAGTAAAATAAATAGGGCAAATAAAAAGATATCAAGATGATAAAGTAGCACAATAAAATCACCCCAAGTAAAAGCGCTACTGTCTCTGAGGACCTCAGAAAAGCCTGGTCTCATAGACTAGACATAACATAGTAAACGTAAATCAAGTATACGAAATTAGTATGATATGTTACGTTTTGTATGGTTACATAAGACAGAGATGGTTATGTCTTGGAAATTCTTACACACGGACACTCAAAGTCAATCTTAAATGAATCATTGTTTATTTGTCAGCGTGCTGGAGAGGTTCCAACCAACTCAATGCATCATAGTACACATGTCAATCAGGAGCTCTGCCTGGGCAGTCCCAACAGTTGTCTTATATACGGCTATACGCAGACAAGTTATATTTGCATGATGTAGCATAATTAATCATTACTGTTTTATTTAATTCATGTGACAGACCAATACTGGTTCATAGCATGTGACCGACCAATACCTCACAAGGCTTCTTTTCTCGAAGCTTAGACCTTGAAACTGAGATATCTTTCAAAACAAGGACTTGGCGTACTGCCAAATTTCAGCTACTGATAGTGAGGATTTGTACAGTCAACCACTTGCATGAACACAAATTGGTTTATAGAACAGCACATGAATTGAACACAGAAATTAGTTATAAGAAAAGCACAAACATTAAATGTCCATTACATTCCATCCTCATCACTTGTGTGACAATAATCATTACATTTTAATGTAAGCATTTAGATTTTAGCTTCTATATCAAAATATTCTATACTCCTATTAAAGTAATGGAAATCAGCACAGAAAAAACCCAGACACTTCATCATTTCAAACCCTTCATTCTGGGTTGTACAATCCAATTATAATGGTAATACTATAATCCATAATAAAGGTTAGACTTCTATTAATGGGAGTGAGTATCAAAAATACACACACACCAAGAGATCTGTAGATTCAGAGATGAATAAATCTCTCAATGTTAACCACTGTTTCCATATTTCATACCACAATCGGGTTGCATTGACCGATGTTTTCATTAACTGTCCCTGGGACATCAACCTAGTCAAAATATAAAACCCAGTTGTTTAACCTTCAAAAGGTTGGCGCTTGCTCATCAGCTCAGTGTTCCACATAATGTAAACAGGTTAAGGGTTTAGATGACCTTTCCCTCAACTTGTTAAGGCACATGGAGCTATGGTGTTGTATCGTTGAATGCCATCTTCCAATTACTTCCACAAAAAACAGTTATCACACTTATCTACAACACTCAAAGGTACAGTACCCATTTGCCCTTTTTAAATGTAGGAAAATATAATATAGCATTCCTACGTGTGGCCTACCTTCAGATATGTTAATTTGAAAGATCATACTCTACACATGCTGGTGCACAAACTGGCTATCAGTCACTTCTGTATATTTGTTGATGTAAAGAGTGAGTTACTCTGTAATCTTAGATAATAATATACTACTTTCCTTTGAGGTTAGTCATTTGATAAATATATATTTCACCATTAAGGTAACAACAATAGCATTAGACCAATATCAAATATCTTATCTGATCAGTTCCTTGCTCATCTCTAATGAGCCATATACAACATGCTGTTTATATAATGAATTTATTAATAACTGAATACTGGCATCCACAGAATGATAGAGTATCAAACAAAAATATATATATTCTACTCACCTGGCAACTTGAGAGTAATCACACTGGTTGTTTCAAAGAGCCACACCGCATCAAACTGCAACACCACAGGTTGAGGGAATTATACAGCATTAGACAGTAGCAAAGCCAATCATCAAACAGACTGGAGGAAACCTTGCACCATCCCTACGGTGGAGCATGGTGGTGGCAACATCAACATTGTTTTAATTTAAAGAAGGTGTAACTGTCTCTGTCAATCAGGGTTGGGGTCAATTCCATTTAAATTCAAGAACTACACTGAAATTCCAATTCCAAATATCTTCAAGGCTTTTCAATGAGGAAAATTTGGAATTGGTGTACTTTCTGAATATAGTGGAATTAAAATGGAATTGACTCCAACCCTGCAATTGGGATTACATTTACATAATCTAGTCATTCTGTTTTTATCCTCACCAACATTAAATAAACTTAACTATGCTTCAATTTCTTAATAGAAATCCTGTTCTACATTAGCATTGGAAAACATAAAAATCAACTGAATGAAAGGAAACACATGAAACTTTATAGAAAGAAACAGGATCACTCACTCATCTACAGAGCATGTCCACAGAATGAGACTGGTCAGCAAATGACCATGCAAATACCATGGACTGATGTGATAATAACAATTTCACAAGCAGAATGCAGGAGTTGAGACTGAAGGTTGACAGGGAAGGTCATGTAACTTTTCTATGTAAGCAGGGAATAGATTTGGTGATTTAGAGACATTCAGTATGTTGACGAGATTATGATAATAATAATAACAATAATAATAATAATTTGTTGGGTGCTTGTGTTTGTCCTATATCCCCTCTGACCTCTGCAGTATTTCCGTGTTCATCTGTTATGAAAAGTAGTACACAGTTGATATGTCCATAATTAATCAATAACTCAGTACCGACATCCACAGCATGATAGATCAGAAAAAACAGGGTAAGTGTCTACCTGATACATGTCTTTAATACATCTAGCAATTCTTTCTTCATTTAAAAATGTTTATTTGACAAAAAGCTATTTCAACAAGCAATTTGGGACATACCAACCATACCCTAAACATAAGATATGATCAGTAACACATTTACACACATTCTCCATAAGACTAGCATGAGTGATGATGCATACCAAACTTCATTTTTAAAGTATGTTACATTTTAATGATATCTTATGGAGGAGATAGAGAGAAAATGTCCAAAATGACTTCCTTCTGAGGGTGAAAAAGATACATTTTAAGGATGATTCTGATATCGGAATATTTCATTATCTGGCCACTACTAGTAAAACGTTATAATAAATGAGTTATAATGCCACTTATAATGCCAAATGAATTACAAGTAACTACTTGAACTATTCCTAGTAAATTAGACTTTGTAGTAAATTAGCTAAACAGTAAATTGGCTTAGAGTGAGCAGTCCAGCTCAGAAGCAGTTCAGGGGTCGATGGTAGAGATCCTTCTGGCGATGTCACTCATTTGGAGCTACAGTTCTCATCTGGGAGATATGCGAGAGAGAAAAAAAAACAACGTTAATGGAGGTGTGTTACTGAATTCACATTTAGAATATGTTTGTCTCTATGGTCAAACTTGAACTTGTTGCAAATGATTTCATTAGATTGTGAGGTGTATATAACTCTTGATGTTCATATATTAGCAGAGATAAATTAGTGACATCAAAATATGTCCTACTTTACCTGCACCACTACTGGTGTGGTCTGGCCAGGACAGTGTAAACAACATTGGCAGCATCCTTTTGCTCTTTATCGCCATCCAGTGGTACATTTGTAACTTGAATCTGGTCCAGACTGGGAAGAAAAGAGGAATGGAGTCATTAAAACTTGTTTTTCAACCACTCCACAAATTTCTTGTTAACAAACTATAGTTTTGGCAAGTCGGTTAGGACAACTACTTTGTGCATGACACAAGTACTTTATCCATTAATTGTTAACAGACAGATTATTTCACTTATAATTCACTGTATCACAATTCCAGTCAGTCAGAAGTTTACATACACTAAGTTGACTGTGCCTTTAAACAGCTTGGAAAATTCCAGAAAATGATGTCATGGCTTTAGAAGCTTCAGATAGGCTAATTATTTCAAGGCCTACCACTCAGTGCCTCTTTGCTTGACATCATGGGAAAATCAAAGGAAATCAGCCAAGACCCCAGAAAAGAATTGTAGACCTCCACAAGTCTGGTTCAATCTTGGGAGCAATTTCCAAATGCCTAAAGGTACCACGTTCACCTGTACAAACAATAATACGAAAGTATAAACACCATGGGACCACGCAGCCGTCTTTCCGCTCAGGAAGGAGGCACGTTCTCTCTCCTAGAGATGAACGTACTTTGGTTCGAAAAGTGCAAATCAATCCCAGAACAACAGCAAAGAACCTTGTGAAGATGCTGGAGGAAACAGTTACAAAAGTATCTATATCCACAGTAAAACGAATCCTATATCGACATAACCTGAAAGGCCGCTCTGCAAGGAAGAAGCCACTGCTCCAAAACCGCCATTAAAAAAGCCAGACTACGGTTTGCAACTGCACACGGGGACAAAGATCTTACTTTTTGGAGAAATGTCCTCTGGTCTAGTGAAACAAAAATAGAACTGTTGGCCATAATGACCATCGTTATGTTTGGAGGAAAAAGGGGGAGGCTTTCAAGCTGAAGAACACCATCTAAACCGTGAAGCATGATGTGGGTGGTAGCATCATGTTGTGGGGTTGCTTTGCTGCAGGAGGGACTGGTGCACTTCACAAAATAGATGGCATCATGAGGTAGGAAAATGATGTGGCTAAATCGAAGCAACATCTCAAGACATCAGCTTGGTTGCAAATGGGTCTTCCAAATGGACAATGACCTCAAGAATACTTCCAAAGTTGTGGCAAAATGGCTTAAGGACGACAAATTCAAGGTATTGGAGTGGCCATCACAAAGCCCTGACCTCAATCCTATAGAAAATTTGTGGGCAGAACTGAAAAAGTGTGTGCGAGCAAGGAGGCCTAAAAACCTGATTCAGTTACACCAGCTCTGTCAGGAGGAATGGGCCAAAATGCACCCAACTTATTGTGGGAAGCTTGTGGAAGGCTACCCAAAACATTTGACCCAAGTTAAACAATTTAAAGGCAATGCTACAAAATACTAAGTGATTGTAAACTTCTGACCCACTGGGAATGTGATGAAACCTCAAATAAAACATTTTCTCTACTTATTCTGACATTTCACATTCTTAAAATAAAGTGGTGATCCTTACTGACCTAAGACAGGGAATTTATACTCTGATTAAATGTCAGGAATGGTGAAAAACTGAGTTTAAATGTATTTGGCTTAGGTGTATGTAAACTTCTGACTTCAACTGTAGGTAATGCAATGTGCCACTGGTCTGTATGTCAGAAAGAGGAAGAGAGAAGGATAAGACAGAGAGGAGATGCATGAGCAGGAAGGGAGAGGGTAGGAGGAGAAAGAGGGAGGAGAGTGTATAAGGGAGAGGAGAGAAGGAGAAAGGTGAGTAGAACGGGGAGAGAGGGGGTAAGAAGAAGAGAAAAGAGGAAGATCAAGGGGAGAAGGTAGGAGGAAGTGAGAGATGTAGGATGGTTGGTTACCTTGGGATCCTGGAGTAATGCACAGTGATATAGTTGAGGATGCTGTCTGCCTCTGTGCAAGGTGGAGCATCCTTCAGGGGTACGATGGAGGGATGGGCCCTCTCATACACCTCCTCTGGCTCCTCCTATCAAACACAGAGAAAATAGGGGGATTCCTATGAGAGGACTGAAGAAGGGTTGATGTCACTTCAATAGAGAGAACCCAAACCTGGCTTTAAAATGTGTCCGAATGATGGGGTTGTAACTACCCCTGATGTATTTACATGGTAGGTGCAGTGTCATTAAAGTGTAGGTACATATTGTTACCTTTGATCTTTCAAAAGAAGATGGGAATCCAATCATGAGGAATTCTAATGGCATGACCTGATTATTACAAGTGGAACATGGTGTTTCCCTCTAGTGGTGCAGAGTGGGAGTTGTTGTTCGACCTACCGGGATGTCGGACATCTTGCCAGTCCTCAACTGAAGGGTCTGCTGGACTGACTCGTAGAACAGGGTGTCAGCTGTCACCGATGGCCTCTGTTATTCCATATAAATACAACCAATGACAATTCTTTGTTAATTATTTTTCTATATATTATTTCATCACATAATGGCTAGGCTATATTGATGCCAATGCTTGGAGGAGGAAGAGTCAAGTACCTTCTTGTTTTCCTCTGGATATTCCATGTCTACTCTGTGCATGTTTTTGCTGTGAAGAAGGCAGATAGATACAACATATTGATTTCCACAATCAAATGAAGTGTCTAGTAACACTGATTCGGGCCAATGTTCCTGAGGTCCCCTGCCTTCCATAGACCATCATAGTGTTGAAAGGTGTAGTGCGTCACCTGATCATGACGGCCACAGTGAGAGTGATGAGACCAGCAGACACGCCCACAGCTGAGGCTAGGGCGATAACCTTCAGTCTGCCTGCCAATCAGAGAGCAACAACTGGTTCAGTCTGAGTAAATCTGACAGTAGTCACCATCATAGAAGGGAGAATGGGGATGTTTGGGTTAATTACAGTGAGAGTGAAGGAGAGGAAAGAGATGGCCAAGAAGAATGAGAAGAAAATAGGGACAGAAAGATTGACAGACATAAACAGGAAGACAGACAGAGCAAAATATCCAGCTTTTGTCGGCTCCATTAATCAATTATCAAATCTCTAGAGTTCTGTTATTTGATATCAAAGTTCAGCTCTTCTTCCCCTTTTACAGTTAGTGAAAGTTATCCATATATGACTCACAGGTCAGAGAATTGAAATCAGAAAGACTCTGGGATAGTGAGTGGGAAGACTGAGGGGCATACAGTGACACATTTAGACACGGTGTCTTGCCAAACATGTCTGTGAGACAGACATTACATTTACAGTAGTGATTAAATAAGAAACACACAGGCAGAAAGAAGCCATCTGGGTCACTGAGTTCGGACTCCCCACCTCCTACTCTAACCTCCCTCCATCCTGCCCAGTCCACTGACCTCTGACCCTGACAGTGAGGACAGGCGAGCTGTGGACGCCGATACGGTTGCGTGCCTCGCAGTAGTACTGGCCGCTCTCCCCGGGGCTGACCTCAGCGAAGGTGTAGCTTGGGCCCGATCGCGTTACCCAGGCGTCAGCCGCATTGATCCTGAACCACGTGTAGTTGTCCACCGCCGGGTTGGCCTGGCTGCTGCAGGTCAGAGTCAGAGGACGGCCCGCGTCGATCACACTGGAGGGCTGCGCAAACACAGACGTGTTCTTAGGGGCATCTGGGAGAGAGGGGAGAAGAGGAGAGGTGTGTGTGGGGGGCATGCAGAGAGAGAGATAGGGGAGAGGATAAAAATGGTGGCATGGAGGGGGAGTGAAAGAGAGAAAGGATAATAGGATAGACAGACAGGCAGCCAAGGGCAGAGAGAGGGGTGAGAGAGAGAGAGAGAGGAGAAGGAGGGAAGGGGGGAGTAGACCGACAGGCAGCCAAGGGCAAAGAGAGGAGAGAGAGAGAGAAGAGAACGGGAAAAGGGGGGGAGTAGACCAACAGGGAGTCAAGGTGATGGAGGAGAGAGAGAGAGGGAGAAAACAAGGAAAGTTAAACAAATATTTAGAGAGATAGAAAGATTTTTGAGAAATTACAAAACAGAGGGGGCGAGAGGGATCGAGAGAGAAAGAGAGAGAGACACTGACAGAGACAGGTAGATTGATTGGTTCCTCCACAGTGCAGAAAGGAGTTTAGGTGTCATTTTGCATACAGAGGAACCTGAGCAGCACACTGGCTCCACACACACTCCTGCTCACCTTAACACACTCCTGAGGTTGGACATACACAGAGTGGACAAAACATGACATAGACTGACCAGGTGAATCCTATGATCCCTTATCGATGTCACCTGTTAAATCCACTTCAACCAGTGTAGATGAAGCGGTGGAGGCAGGTTAAAGAAGGATTTTTAAGGCCTGAGACAATTGATACATGGATTGTGTATGTGTGCCACTCAGAGGGTGAATGGTCAAGACAAAATATTTAAGTGCCTTTGAACAGGGTACGGTAGAAGGTGCCAGGCACACCAGTTTGGGTGTGTCAAGAACTGCAGCACTGCTGGATTATTCACGCTCAACAATTTCCCGTGTGTATCAAGCATGGTCCACTACCCAAAGTACATCCAGCCAACTTGACACAACTTTGGGAAGCATTGAGGTCAACATAGGCCAGCATCCCTATGGAATGGTTTTGACACCTTGTAGAGTCCATGGCCTGACAAATTGAGTCTGTTCTGAAGGAAGGTGTTCCTAATGTTTTGTACACTCAGTGTACACCATATCTCTCTCTTGGAATAGAAGAGCTTGCAAAATGACCACAGTATTTTCATCAATTTACAGTGTGCGGTCAGGAACCATTATCAGATTTCCTGACAGTTTCATAACATTATCAGCTACAGTGTTATATCTGTACAATCCAGGCAACAATTCAGAACAGTGGACAGCCAGCCATTATTTGAACATTACTTATACAGAAGATTTTAGAGAAATCTTGTTGTTCTACTTACAGAGAATGGCGAGGGTGAAAACAGAGGAGCTGCCCTGTCCATGTTGGTTCCAGGCCGTGCAGTAGTACTGTCCTCCGTTCTGTGAGCGGACGCTGGAGAAGGAGAGGTTCTGTGTTGACCCTTTGGCCCAGGTCTGACCCCCCATGATCTTGAACCAGGCATAGCGGTCCACTGGGGGGTGGGCCTTGCTGCTGCAGGTCAGGTTGACAGAGTAGCCTTCCTTGATGTCTCCTGTTGGACTAACCAACACCTTGGTGCTCTTTGGAGAGTCTGGACAACAAAACAATACATTATTGTTATGATGTATTCGCTTAGCAGAGTAGTAACATAAATTGCAGGTATGAAAAGTAGAGTTATGCAGTGACAATTTAAGAAGTCAAAATGCCCTTGTGGACATTGTGGAAAGTGTACTGTAAACTTCCTGTTGTAGGCCTTGTGACAAATGATGCCCCCATAGTTGCTAAAATAAACAAATTACCCAATCATGATTGACCAAGACTACCCTCACAGACAGTGTCATGAACTACTAGCAGTTTGGCACTTGGTCATGTGAAAGATGAATAGATGTTCAATCTTTACAACAGTAATATACTTGTATTCCCTATAGAAGGCAATAACTTAATATGACCATATCAGACTCACTAGCTATACACTAATTGTTGTATTGACCATAGAACTAGAATTCCAATTCCATGGTATCAACTGCTTCCAAAACCGTACCGCAAGCAATGTTTGTCTAAAAACACTAAATACGCACTGATAATGTATAGACATGCATAGATACCAACAGCCAGCCCTTACATGTGACGTTGAGCAGGACAGGTTTGGACCTTTCTGTACCAAGTGGGTTGCGTGCCACACAGAAGTACTCTCCCCTGTCGGTGTGGGACACCCTCTTCAGGTGGAGCTGGGGTCTGAAGCTGTCTGGAATGCTGCCACTCTCCCTGTCCTTAAACCAGGCATAGCTCTCCACCACCGGAGCCCCACTGCTGTTGCAGGTCATAGTCACAGAGACCCCCTCCACTACCACACCCATGGGACTCACCTCAATCACTGTGGAACGAGGAGCATCTAGGGGATGTTGGGGAGAGCAAAGGAGAGAGAGTTACTACATTGTTGGAGCTAGAAACACAAGCATTTTGCTATTCCCGCAATAACATTTGCTAAACATGTGTATGTGACCAATAAAATAGGGTTTGATTTAAGAGGTGAAGATAATGAAAAGAAGAAAATTAAATGGGAAGATGGAGAGGAGAGAGAGAGAGAGAGACGGGGGATAGAAAGTAAATACTAACTGAAACCTATAAGGTCATGAAAATTCAAACGTCAATCACACATAAACACTACTCACGTCCCAGAGTCAAGGCCAGCGGCGGAGACTGGACATTCTGTGGGGGGATTGGGCGACAGGTGTAGGTACCAGCGTGCTGGCTGTCAAAGTTGTAGATGGTCAGCCACTTCTCAGGTGATCCCAGGTTGATGCCGTTCCTGTAGAGAGCAAGACTCCTCCCTTCTGCAGCACAGCCTCTGGCCATACAGCCCAGGTACACTGTCTCTCCTGACCCAAACATGTTGGCTGTCCTCGTAGGATGGACCTGAACCTGAAGCTCTGGGAGCAACACAGACAGAGATAATTATGGAACAACATTCAACGAATATAACTCTGATTTGTTTACCTAACATCATATTCCTCTGTGCTATGACGTAAGGCGTTGATATAGCCTCAACAGCTGTGTGTATTAGAGACAGTTACTGTATGTGTATGTCCTGGAATAATTGTGGCTCGGAGAAGCATGTATCACAGTGAACATGGTAAATGTCAATGGATATGCTCCACAACATGCTACAATGAATACATTTCAAGCACAGATTAACATGGGATTTATAGAGATTTAATCAAATGAACCAAAATTACAAAAGCTGCAGGATAGATGACTGACCTGTGACAAAGAGCGAGACGGTGTCCGGGGAGGTCCATCGTCCCTGTGGGTGGTCTGTCTCAAACCTGAAGTGGTACTGTCCAGCATCGCCAAGGTTCACGTTGGTGATTTGGATCCCACAGCTTTTATGGCTGCCTGTATACTTTGTCCTTCCTCTATAAGACATGCTAACCAAGCTGGAGTCAGAGTGGTGGGCAAACTCCCTCCGGCCAGAGACCCTGAACCACATCACCCTCCTGACAGTGTGTCCTGATGGGTAGTCATACCAACAAGGGAGAGTGACAGTGGTCCCAGCCCAGACACAGATCTCTCTCCGGGTGAAGGACACAGTCCACTTGCTACCCTCAGAGCCTGGAAGAAAACACAAACATTACTGATGAAGCCAATAATGTGTGCAGGGTGTCCTCATGTGCTGCCTGCTGCTGACTGTCTGTCTCACAGATCAATACCATATAAATAACCTGTGCGCAATGCAAGGACACCTGGGTAACTTTAGAAGTATAAGCACAGAACAGAATGATTTTAGAACATAGGCCATAGGAAACTGAAGTGGCTTTTAATAAAATGCCGGTAACTAAGGTGCAATAAATTGTATTCTGCAGTTACCTGGTAAAGCGGTGAGGATGGCGCTCAATGCAAACGCAACTGTTAACATGTCTCCGCACAAGCCCTACAAAGTCAAATTCAACCAGAGAGTGAAAATTGATATGAGTGAACAGAAGGAACGAAAGCAACGATCAGCATCAACATCATCATGACCAATAGATCACCGAAGACCCACCTCGCCAGGTGTCCTTGTCCTCTTTTCTCACAGAGTAGCCACGTAAGTCAGTCTGCGCGCCGGGCAATCGGTGTCTTTTATTATGAGGACGCAGGTCGCGGAATTTGTTTGTGAGGCTGACCCAACCTAGGAGAAGATAGAAGAGGAGGCGGAGACGGGTCAGTCTCGAGTCTCTAGCCATCACCTCTAGCCATGTCGAATCATGCTCCTGCCGAGCTCTCCTCCACAACCCGCTTTAGCTCCGATTATGCAACCTGGACTCATGGGTAGACGTAAGAAAGTCAACGAAAATCCGGGATGCTCAAATTAGTAAATTACGTTTGGTATGGTATGTATTAATTTGTAGTTATCCATAATCTATTTCATATCATATGTTATGAATTCCAATTTGTTGTGGCTAAAGTTAAACTCTAACATTAGCTAGGTGGCTAACATAAGCTAGGCTAGGGGTTAGGGTTAGGGTTAAGGTTAGGGGTGTAGTGCTGCCGGAGTGCAAAGGAGAGGTGCTCCCTCACTTTTTGCAATTTGAGAATACATGGACCTGGTAAAATTATTTATGGAAAATGTTTTCTGATAAATTCTAAATACATTTGATTGAATTCCTAGTACAATTCCATGACAAACCAAATAAATATGTACAGTACCAGTCAAAAGTTTGAACACACCTACTCATTCAAGGGTTTTTCTTTATTTTTACTATTTTCTACATTGTAGAATAATAGTGAAGACATCAAAACTATGAAATAACACATATGGAATCATGTTGTAACTAAAAAAAGAGATAAACAAATCTAAATATATTTTTTTATTTGAGATTCTTCAAAGTAGTCACCTTACCTTGGTGGCATTCTTGATATTCTCTCAACCAGCTTCATGAGGTAGTCACCTGGAATGCATTTCAATTAACAGGTATGCCTTGTTAAAAGTTAATTTGTGGAATTTCTTTCCTTCTTAATTAATATGTTTGATCCAATCTGTTGTGATGTGACAAAGTAGGGGTGGTATACAGAAGATAGCCCTATTTGGTAAAAGACCCAGGCCATATTATGCAAGAACAGCGCAAATAAGCAACGAGAAAGACAGTCCATCATTACTTTAAGACATTAAGGTCAGTCAATATGGAACATTTCAAGAACTTTGAAAGTTTCTTCAAGTGCAGTTGCAAGAGCCATCAAGGGCTGTGATGAAACTGGCTCTCATGAGGACCTCCACAGGAAAGGAAGACCCAAAGTTACCTCTGCTGCAGAGGACAAGTTCATTAGAGTTACCAGCCTCAGATTGAAGCCAAAATAAATGCTTCACAGAGTTCAAGTAACATACACATCTCAACATCAACTGTTCAGAGGAGACAGAGTGAATCATGCCTTCATGGTCGAATTTCTGCAAAGAAATCAATACTATAGGACACCAATAATAAGAAGAGACTTGCTTGGGCCAAGAACCACGAGCAATGGACATTAGACCGGTGGAAATCTGTCCTTTGGTCTGATGAGTCCAAATTTTAGATGTTTGGTTCCAACCACCAAGTTTTTGTGAGATACAAAGTAGGTGAACAGATGATCTCTGCATGTGTGGTTCCCATCGTAAAGCATGGAGGAGGAGGTGTGATGGTGTGGGGGTGCTTTGCTGGTGACACTAGCAGTGATTTATTTAGAATTCAAGGCACACTTAACCAGCACCACAGCATTCTGCAGTAATACGGTATCCCACCTGGTTTGCGCTTAGTGGGACTATCATTTTTTTTCAACGGGAAATTGACTCAAAACACACCTCCAGCATGTTTGACCAATGAGGGTGATTTGACCAATGAGGGTGATGGAGTGCTGCATCAGATGATCTGGCCTCCACAATCACCCGACCTCAACCCAATTGAGATGGTTTGGGATGAGTTGGACCACAGAGTGAAGGAAAAGCAGCCAACAAGTGCTCAGAATATGTGGGAACTCCTTCAAGACTATTGGAAAAGGATTCCCCATAAAGCTGGTTGAGAGAATGCCAAGAGTGTTCAAAGCTGTAGTCAAGGCAAATGGTGGCTTCTTTGAAGAATCTAAAATATAACATATATTTTTATTTGTTTACTACATGATTCCATATGTGTTAATTCATATCGTTGATGTCTTCACTATTATTCTAGAATGTAGAAAATAGTTTAAAAAAAACAACAACACTTGAATGAGCACTGTAGGTGTGTCCAGACTTTTGAAGGGTACTGTTTAACAGCCTAGAGGTAGGTAAATGGTGGTTTCTTCCCTGTCTTCTCTCTGGCGTTGTCGATAATGATGCCGAACAATAGTCTACGTGTGCACACACGTGTGTCTACCTCGATATTCATAAAACTCCAAGGACCCCCTCTTGAACAGTGGAACCCAGAACAATTTGTGACCACTACTGTATGTATTTGTATTTTCATTAGGCTATAGCCTACAAATAATTACACCACATACAGTAATCACAGGCCTATTAGGCTACAGGCCTACTGAAGGATTATTGTTGTTTGTTCCTGAACTGGCCAAATGGCTGAGCTACCCTTCAGCTATCCTCCAGCACCACAAGTTGGTTAAACTTTATTAACATAATTGTGCAATCCTGGCGCTGTCCTTTCAACACCACGAAGGGTGCTACAATTGCTTAAAATGACATCTCATCAAAGTCTGTTGCCTACGCCTAATGGTAATTTTCATCACTTATTATTCTTATTATTACAAATAGAAGATTATTACTTCTCAAAATGGTGCTCGTTTAGTAGTTAGATCAATGCTGAATAAATGTCTAGATCACATAATTATTCATTTTCATTTTACAGAACAGAATATAATATAATAATATAGCATAGTAGGCCTATATAGTTACTGTTACATCAAAAACACCACCTCATCTCTAATGATGGTTAGCCTGAGCTGAATAGTCCCCCAAAAATGATGTGTCAAAACTCAACAGAGTTCGTCGCTAGGCAGGATATATACTTTGAAACAAAATACAAGAAAGGCTAATAGTTTGTTAGCACCATCTGCTCTAATTCACTTAGAAACAGCAATGATTATGATCAATCAAATGATTGGCACGGAGAAGCAGTTTGGACTTTTCACTGGTAAAACATGAATAATTATCATTCACGATTGACAGTGATGATAGCCTATTTTGAAATTAGGTAGCCTAAGCCTGTTTGATGGTATTAAAAACAGAACATGTTCTTAAACAAAATGTGTGGTCATAGCCAGATGTTGCAATTGGAGGATGCATTTTATGCATATTCTAAAATGATAGGCTATTCCATTGGCTACATCTGTCAGTACAAACTTTGATTGATGAAAACATGTTATTTTGTGCTCCCTCACCTAACAAAATAGCACTACACCACTGGTTAAGATTAGGGTTATTATTTAGGTTAAAGGGTTAAGGTTAGGGTTAGGGTTAGGGGAAGGGTTAACGTAAACTCACATAAACTCGGACATTGCCTTGGTCCGTACAATTGCCCTTATTATAGTGCCCCAAAAACGTAATACTTCCAGATCAACTGTAATGTCAATACCACTGTAAAGCACAATTTCTCCCCTTTCCAACAGAATCAATTACATGACCTAAACGCTGCCCGTTTCTGCATAATTCAAGCGTCGGGTCTTTTTTTTAAATGGCGGGTGGGGAAGCGAAACTAATGTGTGATAGTGAGAAGGAGAATGTTGCGTGGGAAAATTGCTTTTTTTCACTCGATCTTTCCAATTTATCACCTTATCGCCTCTAAAATGTAAATATATCAATATAAAGAGTTTATATAATGTGTCATTACATACCTACTTTAAGGTTTGTGTCAAATTTGAATCGGGTTTTTAGGGCGGTGCTAAAGTGATCTTAGAAGTAAACAGCGGCTTTGAGAATGATGATCGCATGCAATGATGACGAAAAAAATGACTAGGTATCCCCCCCGTCACTGACCATTTCTTGTTTTGAAAGGATGATAGAAGTGCTACACCTGGTGGAGAGAGATTGTAAGACAGAAATAGTTCCTTTATGCGTGCTGTACGTTACGACATGACACGTCAAGATGTAACGGAGGGTCAGTTTTTTCAACATTTCTCCAATACTATAGAGCCATTACCATGTCGATCAAGGCTTGAATAAAAACCTAGTTCACACCCCCGATTTTGAAGTCAACACAGTCGCTACAGTCCTATTCGTTTTCTTTGTAGCCTTGTTTGAATGTTCCGTTTGCCACATTTGTAGGGAATGGGGTGAGTTTACGTTAGCTAACATGTTAAATAGTTGCAAAGTAGCTAAAAGGTAGTAAGTAGTAGCAAAGTTGCTAATTAGCTAAAATACTAAAGTTGCGTTATACTTTTGTAACCATACGAAACTTAACATATTAATTTCAGCATCCCAGATTTTTGTTTACTATGTAGTGTCAAGTCTATGAGACCAGCCTGGTCTATTAATCTATTAAATGAAACTTTACTCCCGTTCCAGTGACTGCTCAGTCAAATGTGGCAGCGCAATCAATTTCCCGCTGCTGACACACGATCCATTGTTTACAACTCACCAACCCTACAGCAAGGGCAAAAAACTGTGGTGTCTTTGTTTTGATTAGATATGCTACTTGATTATACAACCTACCTCAATATGTCAGTGTTAGAAAGATGCAATTCATTTAAGATGTAAACACATCTGAAGTAGGTCTAAAAATGTGGGGAAAGGATTTTAATTAATCAAAATGTTTTGTTAATGTTTATTTTAGGTATGGAGACATAATTTAGTTGTGAATAAAAACATTGAACAATGTATTTGATATGTAACCACCTAACCAATACAATAAACAGCACTGAGCTCCTAAATCTTAAAAAAAACAAATATTTGACATTTTTTGAGAAACGCATCCTAAGTCCACACATCAGCCAGGCTAACACATTCCAAGCATATGCAATTATTAATATTCATATTAATTTCTTATGATTTTCAAAGAGGATGTAGAGACTTTTCCCCCCCACATTATTATGAATTAACCACAACCCTGGTGTTGATAGTGAGTAAGGGACTCCAGCTTATGACTAACAGGGAGCAGACAGAAACTCAATTTAAAATATCTCTGGGAAGTTTTTCATCCCAGTTGACTAATAGTTTTTCAGATCATATGACTAATATTAATAATAGGCAATATCAGTGGAGGCTGCTGAGTGGAGGACAGCTCATATTGATGGCTGGAAAGGAGCGAATGGAATGTCATTAAACTCATAGAAACCATGTGTTTGATACCATTCCACCTACCTGGCTTCAGCCTTTACCATGAGCCAGTCCTCCCCAATTAAAGTGCCACCAACATCCTGAGGGCACTATTAATGGGGCTTCCATGAACTATTTCTGGCAATATACAAATGATGTACTTATGAAACACAGAATAAAATAACCCCATTAATATACAGAAATGACTTAATTAAGTCAAATAAAACAGATATATAATGAAATAAAATTGCATGTAAATCATAGAAAACAACACTATAAAAGGTAGCCTATTAAACAAACATTAACATGTCTATTTATGTCAAATATATACAATATCTCTTGAATGTGTCAAATGCTATTCTATTAATTTTACAATTAGACAGACACACAAAAGTTGAAAGATAACAGTAAGGAGATGAGTATAAATATAAATCCCAGATGTGCGAAGTTCAGTCCTTGTCAGATTTAAGCACCAGGCAGCAAGATACATGCAGTCTGTCCAAAAAAGTAGTCTCATTTCTGAAACTGTTGGAGATCACTGTACACGTCTGACTGAAATCCATGCAGCTCCTACAACAGTAAAGGCAAAAATAAAACAATTCAACAGGGAAGGAATCATAAGTGGATCACACCAGACATAAACAGTTACTCCATATGAATGTATATTCTGTATGCTTTGAGGACTGTGCTCTACTATGGCTAGTGCCTCAGTACCTGGTAGGGAGACTCTGTGATTTCTACTGTCTTCCTTTTTGATGCTGTGATTGTTTTCCCTTTTCCTGAGGAGAGGTGACAAACAGAGTGGGATTAGGGATTAGTGAAGGATGCAAGCACACACACACACACACACACACACACACACACACACAAACACACACACACACACACACACACACACACACACACACACACACACACACACACACACACACACACACACACACACACACACACACACACACACCCACACACACACACACACACACACACCCCTCACCCTCCAGTCTGGATTCCTGTTGACTCCTCTTCTTCCGGATGGTAGCAAAACAG
Source organism: Oncorhynchus clarkii lewisi (assembly GCF_045791955.1). Taxonomy (NCBI): domain Eukaryota; kingdom Metazoa; phylum Chordata; class Actinopteri; order Salmoniformes; family Salmonidae; genus Oncorhynchus; species Oncorhynchus clarkii. The sequence goes on along the minus strand of NC_092149.1, from coordinate 19,696,006 downwards.
AACACGGCGAGAGCGATGAGGAGGGTCAGGATGATGTCACAGGCAATGATTCCCACCACTACCCCCATATCTATCTGATAGCAGTGGCCACAGTCTGGAGAGAGAGAGAGCATTCTGATTACTGACCATAGTCAAAACATGGGTTGTGGCACAAGAGTTTTGGGATATAGGATGAGTTGAAATAGTATAAAGAGTGGTTAAAGTTAATTTGTAGCTAGGGGGCAGTATTTTCATTTTTGGATAAAAAACGTTCCCGTTTTAAACGGGATATTTTGTCACGACAAGATGCTCGACTATGCATATAATTGCTTTGGATAGAAAACACTCTGACGTTTCCAAAACTGCAAAGATATTGTCTGTGAGTGCAACATAACTGATGTTACAGGCGAAACCCAGATACAAATCCAACCAGGAAGTGCCCCACATTTTGAAAGCCCTGCATGCCAATGACTCCTTATATGGCTGTGAATGGGCTACGAATGAGCTTACGCCTTCTACGTATTCCCCAAGGTGTCTACAGCATTGTGACGTCTTTTTACGCATTTATGTTGAAGAATAGCAGTAAGGGACCACATTGAGAAAGTGGTCACATGATGCTCCCGCAGAAAATCTTGCGTCAAGTACAGAAGTAGCCATTTTTCCAATCACTTCTTATGAGAAACCAATTGTCCCGGTGGATATTTTATCGAATTGATATGTGAAAAACACCTTGAGGATTGATTCTAAACAACGTTTGTCATGTTTCTGTCGATACTATGGAGCTAATTTGGAAAAAAGTTTGGCGTTGTAGTGACCACATTTTTCGGTCGATTTCTCAGCCAAACGTGAAGAACAAATGGAGCTATTTCGCCTACAAAAATAATATTTTTGGAAAAAAGGAACATTTGCTATCTAACTGGGAGTCTCCTGAGTGAAAACATCCGAAGTTCTTCAAAGGTAAATGATTTAATTTGATTGCTTTTCTTATTTTCGTGAAAATGTTGCCTGCTGGTAGCAGAGCCTAGCATAGCATTATGCCATGATAAACTTACACAAATGCTTGTCTAGCGTTGGCTGTAAAGCATATTTTGAAAATCTGAGATGACAGTGTGGTTAACAAAAGACTAAACTGTGTCTCAATATATTTCATTTGTGATTTTCATGAATAGGAACATTTTCTGGGTATATTTATGTCCGCTGCGTTATGCTAATTAGTTTGAGGCGATGATTACACTCCCGCATGCGGGATGGGTAGTATCAAGAAGGCACCTGCTCTCAATTATTACAAAAATCGATAGTGGTATCAACAGCAGCTAAATACCTTGTTCTCCTTCGGCAGGACCTGAAAGAAAAGAGAGATCAAGGATGGAGAAAGAAAATAGCAAAATAAGTGAAGGGAATGGTAATTCACTTACAAAAGCAGATAACAGAACATGTACTGTATAATATTATCTCTTGAATGACTCCAATGCAGGTGAAAAAAGGACACTTCTTCCTTTTCTTCACTTCTTCTTTTTGGGTACATTTCTTGTAAATTCACTCCCAAATTCACCCCCAACTCGCACAAACAAACACTTCAAAAAGTCAACACATAGACTCTATTTCAACAATCATTTTTATTTGTTTAGTAAAATGAATTCTAACACTAGATATGTGTCCTTTAGAAAAGTGCTCCTGTGTCCTTTAGAAAATATTTACTACTGACTTATTTACTTAACCTCTATTTTATCAGAGAATCATACTGAAACTAAATGATCCATGAATTACAGATGAGCCATGAATTACATAAATTACAGAAAATACACACATCAAAATATAAACACAAAACACAAGCAGAAATAAAAACACAGTTATAGAAATCAAACACAATCAGTAATAAGGTCCTCAATCAACTTTCTGAATTGCCCTAGAGGCACCAGAACATCACATTTAATTAAGAACATTCTGAAGATTGTTCCACAAATAACATGCAAGAAAACTAAAAGCTTATTTACCTAACTCAGTAGAGACAAAAGGAATTAGGAGTTAGCCATCCCTGAGACAGGGTGTGGTAACTTCTATGTCTAAAGTTTAGTAAGTATGTTTGGTACAGTGGGACTTTTTTGTCAAAGGGCATTATAAATGAAACCATAGCAATGTTTCAACCTACGTACATCAGAGGGCCAACCAACTTTCCAGTAGAGAATGCCGTGATTTGTACAAAAAATTGTCGCCAGTAATAAAGCGCAGTACACTGTGATAAACTGCATCTAATGGCTTTAATGAAGTGGCAGCTGTGTTCGTATAGTCGCCATAGTCTAGGACCGATAGCAACGTCGACTGAATAATCTGCTTTCTACTATTTAGCGAGAGGCAGGACATATTTCTATAGAAGAAGCCTATTTTTATTCTCAGCTTGTTAACTATACTGAACAAAAATGTATATGCAACATGTAAAGTGTTGGTCCCATGTTCCATGAGCTGGAATAGAAGATCCCAAAAATGTTCCATACGCACAGAAAAGCTTATTTTTCTCAAATTTGGTGCAAAATTTTGTTTACATCCCTGTGAGTGAGCATTTCTCCGATCCAAGATAATTGATCCACCTGACAGGTGTGGAATAAGCTGGTTAACAACATGATCATTACACAGGTGCAACTTGTGCTGGAGATAATAAAAGGCCACTCTAAAGTGTGCGGTTTTGTCACAGATGTCTCAAGTTTTGAGGGAGAATGCAATTAGCATGCTGACTGCAGGAATGTCCACCAGAGCTGTTGCCAGATAATTGTATGTTAATTTCTCTACCATAAGCCGCCTCTAACATCGTTGTATAGAATTTGGCAGTATGTCCAACCGGCCTCAAAACAGAAGACCACGTGTAACCACACCAGCCCAGGACCTCCACGTTTGGCTTCTTCACCAACGGGATCATCTGAGACCAGACACCCGGACAGCTGATGAAACTGAGGAGTATTTTGGTCTGTGTCCCGTAAGGGCATAAGCACACCCACAAAGCCCTTTTGTGGGAAAAACGAATTCTGATTGGCTGGGCCTGGCTCCCCAGTGGATGGACCTGGCTCAGAAGTGGGTGGGCTTATGCCCTCCCAGGCCCACCCATGGCTGAGTCCCTGCCCAGGCAAGTGAAATCCATAGATTAGAGCCTAATTTATTTAATTTTTTTTTCAGTTGACTGATTTCCTTATATGAACTAACTCAGTAAAATTGTTGAAATTGTTGCATGTTGCTTTCATATTTTTGTTCAGTATAACTCATCAATATGCTTTTTAAAAGACAGCTTTTCATCTATCAGATGCCCAGATATTTGTAAGCACGGACACGATCAATATGGAAACCATCCAAAGTAGATTATGCTTAAATCATCAGACTTACTTTTATTCACTCCAGAGAATAACATATACTTAGTTTTACCTGCATTCAGTACTAATTTCAGGTCAATAAAGTTTTTATGTTATACAATGAAGGCAGACTGTAGTTCAGATAGAGCCTGGTCAACCGTGGGGGCAATAGCATACACAACAGTATCATCGGCATACAAGTGCAGGGTACAATTTTTTTACAGACAAGTAGACATTGTTAATGTAAACTGTAAAAAGTACAGGGCCCGGAATCGACCCTTACGGGACACCTTTCATAATATCCAGGAAGCCTGATTTAACACCATCAGCAGATATACATTGCGTTCTGTCTGTCAAGAAAGTGTTAAACTAGTTACATGCAGCCTGGTCTAGGCCAAATTGAGGAAAGCCTCTGAATTAGCAGTGAGTGATCAACAATATCGAAAGCCTTTGACAGGTCAATGAAGAGGACAGCACAATGTTGACTTTTATCCATACACTTAATCACATAATTTACAACTAGGGATGCCTCTCTAAAGCCTCTGACATTATGTTGTGTAGAGAAACTCTATTATCAATATGATCACAATTTAAAAACAGGTAAACTCAGTTACTTGAGAAAGTAACGGTTAAGGGTCAGTAACATGTAACATGTCAGCTAACTATTTACTAACCTTAATAAGCCTTATCCTAACCTTAAACGTACCTCTTACCCTAACCCTTATTCTTAACCTAACCCTAACAGTAACCTTAGCATGCAGTTACTTATCAACAGATAGTTTGTTGATAATATGACCACATGTAGAGCTACTTACCAAATAATCCTTTCAGGGGAGCCACGATACAGAGGGCCTTGCCCATTTTCAGCCTGGTCCTACTAAGGAGACTAGAGGAGAGGAGAGGTCTAAGGCTCCGGGTCCCTGGTGCTTTGTCCAAGGTAATCTGTCCCCAATGACTCTGTGGTAGAGCTAGCAAAACAGACAAGGTAACATGTAAACCTTAGGAGTGCTAGAGACAGTGGTCTGTGTGTCCTGTAACTGTGTGTCCGTGTGTGAGAGAGCAAAGGGGGAGCAGACTGACAAGGAAGCCAGTGAGTGAGTTTCTGTTTCTGCCCCTGTGATGTCATGTCCACATGAGTGTTGAACACACATCAGCTCACACAGATTGATAACATACATGTCGTTTTGAGAACACAAGACATTGTCAGTGGCTCAAATATTAAAAACTTTTCTCCCCCAATATAACTTTTTCACCCTCTTGATATACTTCTATTAATTTAGATTCATGCTTAAAGCAGCAATCAGCAGTTGAAACAATAACAATGTGTTCTCCCTGCCCCTGTTTCAGGGAAAAGCTGAGGGATGTGGCTGGAGAAATGTAACCATTCTCAAATTCATAGACATTGCTTTGGATGCAAGGACTGACCAGTCATTATATCCACATTATAGTTTTGACCATGTTGAGGCTATACAGTGTTAAATTAGTAGCAGCTACTGTTACTGTATTGTAATGTATACCAATATTGTCTTCATACAATGCTGGTATAGTTTGCCATTTCTGGGGGCCAGTGAGGCAGGAGTGTGTCTAAACCCATTTCTTAAAAATACAATCAGAACCTCACTTCCCTGAATGGTAGGTCAGGCCAATACCAGAGAAGTCAGGGAGGGGTTTTACTTCTGACTTTTAGTCGTTAGACTCACACCAGCTCAGGAAATGACCTAGCCGATCAACATGAGGAGCCTCGACACACTATACACCTCATACACTACTGTGATGGGTCAACTGAACACTCTGTGACCTTCATGTTTCAGAATTTATCAGTGAAACAATAACAGTTCAAATCATAATGTAGAAAACAGAGACACATTTTAGACAAATATTGACCTTTATTTGTCACCCTACAGTGTTATCTGACAGATCAAGTACCCAGATCTCAGCAGACAGTGTCGTCCACTTCTGCTAATTGTGGATGAGGGATGTGAGCTCTGCTATTTGTTTCTGACAATGGCCTTGCTTGTTACCATGGCGCCCACACTAGACCTTTTCCGCTCAGCGTCCTGCAGATTGGCAGTTTTTTTCTTCTTTCTAACATGACCTGTGGTTTTCTGTAGGCTGTGGTTACCAACACATGAGAGCAGCTCTAGCCAAGCCTGATTCTCTCAACCACAAGTTCATCTGAAATGATAGCTTACCCTGTCGGCACAATAAGCACCTCCCTACATTACGGACATAAGATAGCCTATCTATAAAAGACACATTGGATGGAAATCAACAGTCAACTCAGAGTTCACATTTCAGAGTGTACCACAGAGACAAACATCATACACTGTCATACCAGGGGCAGTGGGTTGACCATGGCACTTCACATTCAAAGTGCTTTCATCTCAGAGTTGAGTAGGTAAACTAATATAGGCCTACACACTGGACATTCATAAAAACAATTTCTATGGCACTGGTCAAAAAGGTTCTCAGGCAACAACATTGCTATTTTAGGGTGAGGGTGAGGGATGTAGGGAAATTCCATGTACACTCATTCACATGCAGTGCATTCGGAGAGTATCCAGACCCCTTTACTTTTTCCACATCCTTATTCTAAAATGGATTAAAAAAAAAAAAATCTCAGCAATCTACACACACTAGTGCATATTGTCAAAGCAAAAACAGGATTTTAGAAATATTAGCAAATTTATTAACAATAAAAAACAGTAATATCTTATTTACATAAGGATTCAGACCCTTTCCTATGAGTCTCGAAATTGTGCTCAGGTGCATCCTGTTCCCATTTAGTTTTTTTACCTTAATTTAATTTGTCAAGTCAGTTAAGAAAAAATGTATTATTTACAATGACGGTTTACCCCGGCCAAACCCTAACCTGGACGACGCTGGGCCAATTGTACGCCACCCTATGGGACTCCCAATTACGGTCGGTTGTGATACAGCCTGGAATCGAACCAGGGTCTGTGGTGATGCCTCTAGCTCTGAGATGCAGTGCCTTAGACCGCTGCAACACTCAGGAGCACCATTAATCATCCTTGACATGTTTCTACAACTTAATTGGAGTCCATCTGTGGTAAATTAAATTGATGATTCATGATTTGAAAAGGCACACACCTGTTTGCATAAGGTCCCACAGTTGACAGTGCATGTCAGAGCAAAAACCAAGCCATGAGGTCAAAGGAATTGTCCGTAGAGCGCCGAGACAGATCTGGGGAAGGGTACCAAAACATGTCTCTAGCATTGAAGGTCCCCAAGAACACAGTGGCCTCCATCATTCTTAAATGGAAGAAGTTTGGAATCAAAAAGACTCTTCCTAGAGATGACAGCCTGGCCAAACTGAGCAATCAGGGGTGAAGGGCCTTGGTCAGGGAGGTTACCAAGAACCCCATGCTCACTAACAGAGCTTTAGAGTTCATCTGTAGAGATGGGAGAACCTTCCAGAAGGAAAACCATCCCTGCAGCACTCCACCAATCAGGCCTTTATGGTAGAGTGGCCAGACTGAAGCCACTCCTCAGTAAAAGGGACATGACAGCCCCCTTGGAGTTTGCCAAAAGGCACCTAAAGACTCTCAGAGAAACAAGATTCTCTGGTCTGATGAAACCACGATTGAACACTTTGGCCTGAATGCCAATAATCACGTATTGAGGAAACCTGGCACCATCCCTAAGGTGAAGAACGGTGCTGGTAGCATCATGCTGTGAAGTTGTTTTTCAGCGGCAGGGACTGGGAGACTAGACAGGATCGATGCAAAAAGGAACGGAGCAAAGTACATAGAGAACCTTGATGAAAACCAGAGCGCTTAGGACCTCAGACTGGGGTGAAGGTTCACCTTCCAACAGCACAACGACCCTAAGCACAAGTCTCTGAATGTCTTTGAGTGGCCCAGCCAGAGCCCAGATCTGAACCCGATCGAACATCTCTGGAGAGACCTGAAAATAGCTGTGCAGCGATGCTCCCCATCCAACCTGACAGAGCTTGAGAGGATCTGCAGAGAGGAATGGGAGAAACTCCACAAATACAGGTGTGCCAAGCTTGTAGCGTCATACTCAAGAAGACTCAAGGCTGTAATCGCTGGCAAAGGTGCTTCAACAAAGTACAGAGTAAAGGATCTGAAACCTTTTTAGTACATTTGCAAACATTTCTAAAAATCTGTTTTTGCTTTGTCATTATGGGGTATTGTGTGTAAATTGATGAAGGTAAAAAACAATTTAATCAATTTTAGAATAAGGCTGTAACGTAACAAAATGTGGAAAAAGTCAAGGGGTCTGAATACTTTCCGAATGCACTATATAACATGTTGCTTCTTCTCAAATCTAAATTTATGATTACAGTTTTTACGATTGCTTACACACTAAAATTGAACTTTCCCACAATTAGCAAAACCTTACACTCAAGGAGCAAAACACAAGGCTAGATTTAAACAACTGTAAGCACATTGTCAGCTTCACACTATTTGCAAGACATTACACACAGTGATTTGCAAAACACTAAACACACTTGTATACATCAGACACAGAAGTACATCATGATGTCACTTCCTTGCAATTCCAAAGCACTGACTGTCAAATTACCACACCTATGAGCCAATCTGTTAAACACAGCCATCAGGTGCACAAACACATGACTGCTAAATTGTAGACACACCAATCAGGTTTAAACACTATAAAAATGCAGCAGGTAGGTTCACCTACCTTCAACCAAAATGGAAGGAGTCAGAAGAAGAGTGAGGGTGAGAGGAGGGTGAGAGTACACAGAGGAGGAGGAGGAGGAGGAGGAGAAGGAGGTAGAGGAAGAGGCCGGGCCAAAGTTTGAGGAAAGACCTGAAGCAGGAGGAGAACGTGCACAAAGAAGAAGAGGACCAAACTTATCAAATGACATTCGTGCAACACTAGTGGACCATGTTGTGAACCACGGATTGACGCTGAGGGAGGCTGGACAGAGAGTTCAGCCAAATCTTAGCAGATATACAGTGGCATCTGTCATAAGGACTTTTCGACAGGTAAAAGATCTGTCTACAGTTACAGTAATCAGCTGCTTATTGTATGCACCATATCAGCACTTGTGATACCCCTTCCTGTGACATTGTACAGTAAATTACATGTATTATTCTCTACATAGGATTGAGGGTCGGGAACGACAAAGAGGACGGGGGGGGGGGGGGGGGCATATTCACGCAAGAACAAGAGAGAGATAATAAACATGGTTTTGGCCAATAATGCTATCAGGCTCAGAACTACAAGCCAACATTATCGGTGACCATCCCATTTTCAATAATGTCCATCAGGTCTCTCAGTCAACACTGGCATGCATCCTGAAAAGACATCAGGTTCAAATGGAACAACTTTATTGAGAGCCTTTTGAGCAGAATTCAGAGAGGGTCAAACGGCTGCGGCATGAGTATGTGGAGGTTTGTATTGTTCACTTTAGCACTGTGATGTTGCATACTGACTGTATACTAGACCTATCCTCAACTACACAATCTTGTCTTTCACTGTATTTCAGGGAGTTTTGCAGATGAATGCTGAGGAAATCCTGCATGAATTCATATATATATTGATGAGGCAGGGTTCAACCTCACAAAAGCAAGAAGGAGAGGCAGAAATATCATTGGCCACAGGGCTATAATCAATGTCCCAGGGCAACGTGGGGTAACATCACCCTTTGCGCTGCCATTTCACAGCATGGGGTTGTCCTCCGTCATGCCAAAATGGGCCCTTACAACACACCTCACATTCTCGCATTTTTTGATCGATTGCACCACATCGTCACAGCAGGTAATGAAATGCACCAGATGCAATACACGGTCATCTGGGACAATGTGTCATTCCACAGGTTTCAACACCCTCCACAGTTGACAGTACTATACCTTCCGCCATACTCTCCGTTTCTAAACCCTATCGAAGAGTTTTTCTCTGCATGGCGGTGGAAGGTTTACGATCTCCAGCCCCAGGCTCAGGTACCCCTCATTCAGGCCATGGAGGTTTACGATCTCCAGCCCCAGGCTCAGGTACCCCTCATTCAGGCCATGGAGGTTTACGATCTCCAGCCCCAGGCTCAGGTACCCCTCATTCAGGCCATGGAGGTTTACGATCTCCAGCCCCAGGCTCAGGTACCCCTCATTCAGGCCATGGAGGACGCCTGTGACCAAGCCGACGCCGCAGCTGTTCAAGGATGGATTCGACTTTCAAGACGGTTCTTCCCGCGTTGTCTTGCTAATGACGATATTGCGTGTGATGTTGATGAAATTCTCTGCCAGATCCAGCTAAGCGAAGAGATAATGTATAGTATGTTTACTGTAGTATTTTCTGTACAATATTGTCAGTTTTTTTCAGATTATTTTTTTATGTTTGTTGTTGTTATTTACTGTAATTGTAACCTGTACTGGATACAGTATTTTATGTTTGTCTGTTTGCTGAGCTAACAGTGTTATGCACACTACTGTAGTAGCATGAAAACTGGGACATGTTTTGTTGTGATTCTCCATGTTGACATGTTGACTGATTTGGGTATATAGAGAGAAATAAATTATATTTTCCTGTCTGCAGCGTTGGTCTTGTGTAGTGTTTGTATAGTTGCACTTTCTCTGTGTACTTAATTTACAGCACTCTAATCACTGACAATTAGACTTGCTAAAAGTGTTTTAGGTTAGCAACAGCAGTGTGTAACTGGTTCAAAAATGTGTGTGTTTCGTATGGTAACAAAATATTATTTTTATGAAGTCGTGTATAGTTTTGACAAGTGTTCCATTTTGCAAATGATCTGAAGTGTTGTGCTACTTTGGTGTTGGGTTGTGCTAATTGTGTGTAGTGTTTTGACAAACCGGGCCCTGTTTTCAAAATTGTGCTTAAAACAATTGAAAAAAACAAAAATACAAAATCCCAGATTCCTACTGCTGTTACTACATGCTTAAGGTTTTTGAGTATATTGGCATTGGCACATTGTGTTTGTTTATTTGATCATTTAAAAACAAGCTACATATACAAAATGATTCACTTGATTAAGAATAATGAGAGTGAGCGTGAGAGAGGCAGGACGCTGATCAGACAGATGGTTCAGAGATACAAAGTGTCTGAGAACCAAGCGTAGTGTGTGGGCCTCTTTGAGAGACAGACAGGACAGAGCCATCAAAACCACACAGACAATACTCTACACAGGCTTATCATGGCTAGGAGCCTCCTGTACATCTCTATACTAACTGGGTCAACACAAAGTTGTGCATGTGTTTCACCTTTTTATTTGAGTAAATCTTGAAATAATTCAAACTTTCAGTGTGATTTTTTACATCTGAAGGTGTAGATTTGAGTTTTCACCAGGAGGAGGCAGTGAAAGACACTTCAAATCAAATCACAAGAATGTATTGACAGATATGATGTAAAACAAGATTGCACAGTATATACAAATATGTTTAATATGTATTCTGGTGCTTGCTGAGGATTCTCATGTTTTGCAGTTTGCCCTGACATTCATGTAGACTTTATCAGCTATAGAGAGAGAGAGAGAGAGAGAGAGAGAGAGAGACCATTAGAGCTCTCAAAAATGTTCTTACATACAAAATACTAGTGATATTTAGTGATTTACAGTTACCAAGCACTTAATTAACAGTACATGTTAGAGTCTATTGGGTTAACTTGAATAATATAGAGCTGTTCATTGTTCCTTCTAATTCTAGGAGGAGGATAAAAGGGAAGCAAGACAAGAAAAGGGGGAAGCTAAACTTTCATAAATATAATATTGCTCATAGCGGGCAGAGGACAGGGGCCCTTGATGCAATGGAAGCAGTTGGGAATTATTATGTTCATGAAATAACCCTGCATGGCACTTTACCCCTCTCTTTTCGACGTCTGCGTCGGTTGGCACAGTGGTACGTGACAATGACAATGGCAATGGTCAGGATCACGTCTGCAATGATGATGCCAGCCATGGTGCCAGGCTCAATCCTGTAGCAGGACGGGTTATCTGGTAGAGGAGGGTGAATCATAGAGAAGATAGATGAGAGGGGACGGAGGACAAGAGTGGGATGAGTGAAGAGTGACAGGAAATATTATTATTTTGGTCCCCAGTGTGTGAAGAATCTGGAATTTGTGTATCTCAGTTCTGGTGTTGTGTTTATCATGATACATACTTGTACCTGGGTCAGTCACAACTTTTTCTTGAGGAGAAAAATGAAAAAGATATTGTCAGTGTAATTCTATTGTACACTGAGTGTACAAAACATTAAGAACACCTGCTCTTTCCATGACAGACTGACCAGGTGAAACCTATGATCCCTTATTGATGTCACCTGTTAAATACATTTTAATCAGCGTTGATGACCAGATGCTCTGGTTAGAGCCCGTTTGCGCTGTTCTGTGAAGTAAGTAGTACACAGCGTTGTACCAGATCTTCAGTTTCTTGGCAATTTCTCGCATGGAACAGCCTTCATTTCTCAGAACAAGAATAGACTGAAGAGTTTAAAAAAAAGTTATTTGTTTCTGGACATTTTGAGCCTGTAATCGAACCCACAAACGCTGATTCTCCAGATACTAGTCTAACTAGTCTAAAGAAGGCCAGTTGTGTTGATTCTTTAATCAGCACAACAGTTTTCAGTTGTGCTAACATAATTGCAAAAGGATTTTCTAATGATCAATTAGCCTTTTAAAATGATAAACTTGGATTAGCTAACACAACGTGCCATTGGAACACAGGACTGATGGTTGCTGATAATGGGCCTCTGTACGCCGATGCAGATATTCCATAAGAAATAGACAGAAGAACTCTGCCATTAACAATGTCTACACTGTATTTCTGATCAATTTCACGTTATTTTAATGAACAAAAAAATATATTTTCCTTCAAAAACAAGGAATTTTCTAAGTGAACCCAAACTTATGAACGGTAATGTATATATATCCTGATCCTGAACATCTCAATCAAAAATCATGGGCATTAATATGGAGTTGGTCACCCCTCTGCTGCTATAACAGCCTCCACTTTTCTGGTAAGGCTTTCCACTAGATGTTGGAACATTGTTGAGGGGACTTGCTTCCACTCAGCAACAAGAGCGTTAGTGAGGTCGGGTACTGCTGTTGGGCGATTTGGCCAGGCTTGCAGTTGGCATTCCAATTCATCCCAAAGGTGTTCGATGGAATTGAGGTTAGGGCTCTGTGCAGGCCAGTCAAGTTCTTCCACACCGATCTCGACAAACCATTTTTGTATGGACCTCGCTTTGTGCACGCTGGCATTGTCATGCTAAAACAGGAAAGGACCATCCCCCAAACTGTTGCCACAAAGTTGGAAAGTTGGAAGCACGTCTAGAATGTCATTGTATGCTGTAGCGTTAAAATATCCTTTCACTGGAACTAAGGGGCCTAGCCCGAACCATGATTAACAGCCCCAGACCATTATTCCTCCTCCACCAATCTTTACAGTTAGCACATTTCGGGCAGGTAGCGCTCTCCTGGCATCTGCCAAACCTAGATTAATCCGTCGGACTGACAGATGGTGAATGCGTGATTCATCACTCCAGAGAATGTGCCACTGCTCCAGAGTCCAATGGCGGCGAGCTTTACAACACTCCAGCTGACGCTTGGCATTGCCATGGTGATATTAGGCTTGTGTGTGACTGTTCAGCCATGGAAACCCATTTCATTAAGCTCCCGACGAACAGTTCTTGTGCTGACGTTGCTTCCAGAGGCAGTTTGGAACTCGGTAGTGAGTGTTACAACCGATGACAGACAATTTGTACGCACTACGCACTTCAGCGGTCACATTCTGTGAGCTTGTGTGGCCTACTACTTTGCAGCTGAGCCGTTGTTGCTCCTAGATGTTTCCACTTCACAAAAACTGTACTTGCAGTTGACATGGGCAGCTCTAGCACACCAGAAATTTCACAAACTGACTTTTTGGAAAGGTGGCATCCTTGGACTCGATTTTATACACCTGTCAGCAAGTGTAGCTGAAATAGCAGAATCCACTAATTTGAAGGGCTGTCCACATACTTTTGGCCATGTCATGTATTTCTCAGATATAGGACAGACACTGCAGACCAAACTTCCTTTAGATTTTTTTGGTGGGACTATCTCGTCCCCATTCCTGTGGAACTCTATTCGACACATTGTAGAGTCCATGCCCCGACAAATTGAGACTGTTCTGAGGGCAAAAGGAGGCAGTGCAACTCAATATTAGGAAGGTGTTTCTAATGTTTGAGTTACTTAGTGTATACTGTACAGATATAGCTTTAGTAAAAACAATATTACCTATTTCACTGGAATGTCTGAGGGTGAGAAGCCTACATGTAGAACACCAAGAGAGGCTGCAGTTTAGTTTCTGTTTACCCAAACTGCTTTGTGGTCTTATTTTCCTGTGTGGGACCACCTTGTATGTGTGCAAGGGTGCAGTCAGAAGCATGCGCTTACACACACACAAACATCAATTCAGATAGGAGTGTGAGTATAGGTGTGAAAGTTTTTCACATCACTTACCACAGAGGCAAAAGAAGAGAACCATCAGCAATGCTGCGTTGTCTGACATTCTGTGATTACCACCGTACAATATCTACTTGAACAGAACAGTATTAACATAATGTGTGTCTGCATTTACAAACACAACATCCCTATAGAGACATTTAAAGTCACCACACAAAACATCTGGTTTATTGAAGCATCAATATTCACACCAACATATGAGATGCATTAGTTTCACATGGGAACACAAACTACTCTGAATTGTTGGTTGTTGCATTGGTTCCCTTGCGTCCAACTTGTCTATAAACAGAAGGCTTACGGTGCATACTATCCGCATTGACACTGCACACATCTGATTGCCATTTCAGTGGAACAGAAGTAGAGCACCTTAACTAAAAGATTTTCCACAGAAAATGTATTTTGAAAAGGTCACCTACATAAGAATGAGTCACATGGTTGTGGGCGTATTTGCAATTGTGAAGATAGGACTGGCTAATTAAAAGTTTAATATAAAAAAAAAAAAGTTGGATATGCTACAGAATTTTTTTTTTTTTAATAATGTAGTTGAACAAAAGAACATTCAATAAAAAAAAATAGAATTTACAGATTTAAAATGTAACGTAATCAAATGATCTGAATTGAGACAAACATTTCAACGTATGTATTTTAGTGGAGTGCTATGGAAGCAAAACTCCAAGTTAACCAGAATAAACAAAATAATACATGACAAACAGAATGATCTTACCTTAATGTAAACTTATCTACAGGACCTTCTACAATGATCAGTTACTGTCTTTCACTAGGGCTTGCTAGGAGTTCACTTTTGAATAAATGTTTCACTGCTCCTCCTCCTACTCCTCCCCTGTTTCCCTTATATGTCTGACACACTACATTGCCTGTTTTTAGGTGTAACGGCTGTTTGAAGGATGAGACCAAGATGCAGCGTGGTACGTGTTCATGATTTTTAATCAAACTGAACACTGAATAACACCACGAACGAAACCGTTCCGCCTGGTGCAGACACAAAAACAGAAAACTACCCACAAAACAAAGGTGGGAAAGGCTACCTAAGTATGGTTCGCAATCAGAGACAACGATAGACATCTGCCTCTGATTGAGATCCACACCAGGCCAAACACACAGAAATAGAAAACATAGAACACAAAACAAAGAATGCCCACCCCAATTGAATGTCTTTGATAATTCAATGTTTTACACCCAACTTCTATGTTTTTTAATTTCAGGAGGAGGTTAAGCCTGCACTGAAGCACTTACAGGAGAAGCTGAATGTCTTCAATGACGTTAAACTGACCTATTTAACGTCATTGACCTGTTTAAAGTCATGTGATCGCAGCCACATTTCCACCCTGTGGAATTATGGATGATAGACTGGTGACTGATGTTACTATCAGATACATTCTTGTTTGCTATCTCCAGAGCCAGGCTCAGCACACAGAGAGGCAATCAAGGAGGAGTTTGAGAAGCTTCCTTTGTACCTACAAGAGGAAGAGGAGGTCAGGATAGTTGCATTAAGGGAGGAAGAGAAGCAGAAGAGTCAGAAGATTGAGGAGATGAGCAGAGAGATATCATCACTGTCAGACACAATCAGAACCATAGAAGAGGAGCTGGGGCCTAAAACCATAACATTCCTACAGGTAAGGACCACTGTACTTTATAGAGAGCATTCTTCCCCAGGCCTTTGTTATAAGTAAGAAAGTGTTCTCAAAATACCTGGTATAATAAGAGATGGATCAAATGTATTTTGTTTCTCTGCAGCACTACAGTGCCACCTTGGAAAGGTAAGTGATCTGCCTCCAGTCTCTCTCTTCTCAGTGGTTCAGTATCCAACCCCACTGACTCCTGTCTGTCCTTCCAGAACCCAGTGCACATTGCCAGACCGTGAGAGGGTTTCAGGAGGACTGATTGATGTGGCAAAGCACATGGGTAACCTGCAGTATAGAGTCTGGGAGAAGATGCAGGCAATAATTCAATACAGTGAGTATTAGATACAATTGGGATAAAACGTTAACGCCACTAAAATGTTCCAACACAGAAAACAAGAAATACACTTAGTGAATAAAATGTATGATGAATAATGAGATTATGTCCATACCTCAATTTGATTTAATTATGGTATGTTTGTGTTGTCTCTGTTCAGTTCCAGTGACTCTAGACCCCAACACTGCAAACTCATATCTAATCTTGTCTGATAATATACTGAAACTTCCAGACAACCCAGAGATATTTGATGACTATAAAATGGTCCTGGCCTATGAGGGCTTTAACTCAGGAATACACGATGAGGTTGGGCACAATACAGGACTGTTCGTTGGTGTGATCACAGAGTCTTGCCGGAGGAAGGGAGACTTCAGCATGTGTAGAGGATCCTGGGGTGCGTGGTTTTGAAAGGATAGGTATTTAACATATGTTCTAATGGTGCCACGTGTTCACAGACTTGATCGCCTAACCGTGAGACAGAAACCCAAGATGGCCAGAGTGCAGCTGGACTGGTACAGAGGAAAGCTGTCATTCTCTGACCCAGATAATAACACACATATACACACATTCACACACACTTTCATTGAGAGAGTCTTTCCATACGTCAGGAACCACTGTATTCTCCATCCTCTGAAGGTGTTACCAGTGAGGGTCTCTGTTACAGTGGATACTGCCTCTGTCTGAATCAGGGATTAGCATGTTGAATGAGTCAGTAACACTTACTGAGGCCCTTCACCTGCTGTAACACTCTCATCAGTCAAACAATGATAACTCATCATTGTGTCCACCTTGTCAACAAACAGCAGACTAACACCTTCAGACTATTTAGTGAAAAAGGTCACCTATAAAATAATCATTCGCAGGAGGTTGTGGGTGTTCATTTAAAAAAAAAGTGTATTTGCCATTGTGAACATAGGTAACTTGCTGATAAAAAGTTGTATATTGTTTAAAAAGTCTGAGTTGGGATAGGCTACACAGATGCCACCTTGTTTCCAAACCATACAGTTCAAACCATCCAATGATACTTATCATGTGTCTTAATTAAGACTTCAATTCAATTCATGAAGTTAAAAAGACTCCGCTATCCTTGTCAAGACTGCTCCTCAGCCCTCCTAACACAGAGGAAAGTGGTAGTTGAGCTTGCTTTACACTAGATGGGGTGAGTGTATTAAAGTGTATCAAACAGACACTAGAGGGCACCCTAGCCTTTCCATGAGGACAAAGAAACACTGAATCAGCTGTATAAAAAATTATTAAATCATATGCTGGAGGCTTTGTCGTGTCCTGAAAAGCTAACAAGAGCTGCTAGTAGGCTAAAGGGTCTGGGTTGAATAACCCTTCGATTTTGTCAATCTAGGATAAATTGCCATTGGATTAAAGAATATATGCAGATTGTTCAAATAAATGACTGATTTAATTATTTTCCCCAATAAACTGAGTTCAAATGGACTTGATCTTAACCATGCCTGAGAAATGCTAAACATGTCAATATAAACACTTTGTGCTAAAATAAGACAAGCCAGATTCATGTCTTTCCTAGCATGCATGTAGACGCTTAACAGTTTGATAAGGAATAGTGGGTGTATGCTTTGATGCCGGATTCTCCTCCTGTCATTGGTTTGAGACCAAAGCAGCCAATGAGACTGTTCAGTTAGATTTCCTCATGCAGATACCAACCGCTGCAGTGGAGAGGAACTAAAGGCTTCTAAATAATACAGTAGTGTGTGATGATGGTATATAGGAAGATTCCTACTACATCAAGGAAATCTCATTCTTATTCTCCCTCTCTTTCTGCCCCCCAAACACACACACACACACACACACACACACACACACACACTAGTTGCGACCCGTCATTCAGGGCAGGTGAGAGCCCCATCAGTTTTGAGCTCCACCTGTTTTGAGCTCCACCTGTTTTGAGCCCCACATTTTTAGCAAAAACAATTACAAATGGAACAGTCTCATTGGCTGCTTTGGTCCCAAATCAATGAGAGGGCTTGCCTGTTTTGCATGTTCTTTTGGCATTAATACATGTCACATATCAGTTTGCAAACAATGTATATAAACAATATATATATAATTGAGTTAAGAAAGCCGCATACAAACATGGCCTCTTTTTGGTTTTCTTGAGTAAGGCAGCTCCAAAATGCAGGTGTTTCAGCCTAGCTCAGTGCTTTCTGTGGTGGTGCAAGCCAGCAGAAAATTCTAGCCCCTTGGATGCTGCCATAGAGTTACATTAGAAATGCCCATCCAAGAAGGCTCAAGGTCATTGGCCACAGACAAAATGACGTCAAATGACAGTATACAGTATGTACAGTAGCTTTGATTGGACTGATTATGTCAACTCCTGAGTGGTCCAGCGGTCTAAGGCACTGTATCTCAGTGCTAAAGGCATCATTACAGACACCCTGGTTCGAATCCAGACTGTATCACAACCGGCTGTGATTGGGAGTCTGTGATTGGCCCAGCGTCGTCCGGGTTTGGCTGGTGTAGGCCGTTGCTGTAATTAAGAATTTTTTTTAACTGCCTTGTCTGGTGAAATAAAAATAAAATAAACACTTTCAAAATCTTAGCTAGCAGTCATCATCATGAATCAAATCGACAATCTACTTTAATCCTTGTCATATAAAGAGAAATAATGAAGAGAAATTATAGATTCAACAATGAGTGGTTTGGAAGGAATCAGTGACCGTGGCTATCTGCAATCATTGCAAAACAATCACTAGCCTGCTATTCAGTGGAGTGGCTATGTGGTCCCAAATCTGGGATTAAGGAGCTCTTTTCCAAGTGTATAATGATAAACATTCAACATTGGCCATGCTGTCAATGAAGCATAATTTGTGCCGTGCTCAAAACAACTGTTAACTTGAAACTGCAAAAACTCGGAATTGTAACTCTGGCCTCTTTCTAGAGCTACGACCTTAACGATCAATGACGTCATCATGATTCAACCTTGTTTTTTTTCTGAGTTCACAGTTGTCTTGAAAGCACCATGAATTCAGAGAATGCCAGACTTTGATGACAAAATTTGTACATGAAGGACCACCGCGCCACCTTCCTGTTGAGCACAGCACAACAAAGGTGAGTCCAGAAATGTATTGCATGCCGCTGCATAAATTATGCAATATGCCAGGGAGATATGTATACTGTAGCTAAGAAAGTAATACTAAGTGTATGTTGTGTAGTAAGCTGTTAGTAGCCCATGTGCCTCACCCTAATAGTTTGGTCTATTTACCCCTCTTAATTTCACCTACTGTTCTGACTTGGTGGTGCACATGTAGCCTATAAGCTGTTTTAGAGAAATGTTATCATTGAATGTTGTAAGAGCTTCCATTGTCTGCTTATATGCCCCTTTATTTATCTTACGGTTCTGACGTGGTGTACAGGGAGAACACTGTACAGCATATATTCTGAATTCTGTCGCTGTACATTTCAAAAGTGCTAAAAATATAGTTATACTGACTACTGTCCTAGTTTGCTCATTAATGTCTAATCAAAATTACGGATTGCCTCTTATCAAATCAAATCAAACTTTATTTGCCACATGCGCCGAATACAACAAGTGCAGACTTTACCGTGAAATGCTTACTTACAAGCCCTTAACCAACAGTGCAGTTCTAGAAGAAGAAAATATTTACCAAGTAGGCTAAAATAAAAAGTAATACTAAAAAGTAACACAATAAGAATAAAAATAAAGATGCTGTCCCCCGGTACAGGGGGCACCGGTACCGAGTCAGTGTGCAGGGGTATAGGCTAGTTGAGGTAATCTGTACATGTAGCTGGGTGTGAAGTGACTATGTATAGGTAACAAACAAACAGCAAATAGCAGCAGTGTACAAGGGGGGTTCAATGTAAATTGTCCGATGGCGATTTTTATGAATTGTTCAGCAGTCTAATGGCTTGGGAGTATAAACTGTTGAGGAGCCTTTTGGTCCTAGACTAGGCGCTCCGGTACTGTTTGCCGTGCGCTAGCAGAGAAAACAGTCTATATTGGGTGACTGGAGTCTCTGACAATTTTATGGGCTTTCCTCTGACACCGCCTATTACATAGGTCCTGGATGGCAGGGAGCTTGGCCATAGCAATGTACTGGGCTGTGCGATTGAGATTGCGTCATCTGTGGATCTGTTGGGGCGGTATGCGGATTGGAGTGGGTCTAGGGTGTCCGGGAGGATGCTGTTGATGTGAGCCATGACCAGCCTTTCAAAGCACTTCATGGCTACCGACACATCTCAATTGTCATTAGAAACCACAATTTTAAGGTTTCAGCAAGTCAGCCATATCATCTATATCAGTAAATAAGGCTGAATGGACTGTTTCGCTGCCAAACAAGGCTCCGCTCATAGCCAGGTGTAGCAGTGGGAAGATGTTGGGTCTGCTGTTGGGACAGCTTTATGTAGGCCGTTTGTGATCACAGTTTGTGATCGTTATACTGCAATTAATGTATTGTTTAGTGTTGTGTTGTGTAGTGGCTTTACTGGCATTCATACCACTTTTTGCCCCAGCAAAATGTACATGCTAAAATCCTCACTGACACACACAAAACACATACAAACAAATTAGAAGGTAACCTGGTAGTCAAAATCATCCCCACACTTTGAATCAGAACATACATTGTTAATTCAGAAAATATTCTGGAAAGTTAGTTGTCTAACATAACAAATATTATCTCTGTCTGCACCCTCTTCTTCCCTCCCTCCATCTCTGAGCAAGTGGAGTGTAGCGCTGCGCTTTGATGTGGTGCTCTTGCGCACCCAATGTTCACAGACTATAGTGGGCGTGGTGTTGGAAATGGAGAAGGCGTCACCGGCAACGTGTTATGTGTGTACATAGTAGCAAGATTACAACGAGCCTGTGACAGAAGAGACACACGAGTCAGATCATACAAGTCTGACACTTACAGCAGGACCAGGAATCGCGGCGAATTCAAACCCAGAAGAAGAGACATCAAATATTTTGGACCAAGAGGAGCTGACAAGGTGCTACAAAGAAAAAGGGATTCTGACATGCACTGGCAGAAATGTGAGTGTTTATTATGTTGATGATGAAAATGACATTGTCTCGCAGGCTACTAATAAGCCTAGATACGAATATTGTGATCATATAGCGGATGTTGTGACATTGACAATCAAAAGCTATTGTTTACATTCTCTGTCTGCTCAGATTTGAACATCCATTCGTCTAACACACGTCTAAGTTACATCATTGTTTTGATTAATAAGTGGCAAGTAGCCTACAAGTCAAAGTAAATGAGGGTTGTTATAAAGTGGGCAGGCCTATATCATATCATACATTTGAATGCATCAAACTAATGTGAGATTATTAAAAACGTTAATATTAAGAAGTTAAGTCAGCATTTACAGGCAATGATGAAAACAATAGCCTACTTTTGCGTTTTGAAAACAGACAGCGGGGAAACCCTCTCAACCCTCGCCCATGTTCGCTACACCTCAGTTCACCTTTTAACGGTGGGTGTGAAGGGGGAATCTGGATATGCTATTTTGCACACGCAATAATGAACTTGATTTTGCTCAGAGTGCCACTGCCGGCGACGGACATAGTGTAGCATACTAGTCAATTCTATGCGATATATTAGTCTACACGGTGCCACAGTCATTGAGGAAGTTCAATTCGTTTTCTCTGCTCGGCACCGTGTCATATTGAGCCAGTAAACAGAAAGGTCGTCGGAATCCCCGCCGCCCACGCGCATGACTAAATGGCCAGGGTTTCCGCGATTTAAATATTACATCGTAACAACGTTCAGACAGGGTATCCAAGGCAGCCCTGTCTCCTTGTCATGGATCGTTTAACTAACGTCCCAACTTTGACAACGGTAAAAATCGACATTTGAAGATGTTTATTGCAATAGGCTGATGTAAAGAACTTTCTGCACTGATATAATTATTTGTCTGCCTAACGATGTACTGTAACTCGGTAGAAATGGACTTGTAGAGTACTACGTGCATTATTCTATAACCAAACTTAAGTAGCAATATGCTTTATAGAGCACTACATCACTATGTAGGTGCTATTACATAGTACAGCTGGGACCTTTGTTGCCTGCTTGGTGACAAAGAACATCTATTGAGGACAGTTCTCCCTCTCTGTGGGTGTTTTAAAAGAAATACTGGCTTTGGACATGGACAGTAGACTGCATTTAAGGGTTAATACCCGACTGTAGCCTATCCTTTATCTGTAGGTGGTTATTCTATCCCCCAACATGCACTACTAGTCAAATATTTGCATGATATTATTTTTGGGGAGGCACATCTGCTGTCTACAATATGCACCAGTGACCAGAGCTGCCCTTCCGTGTGTAGATCACCCTTTCTTTCTCACCCCTGTGAGGCATCCCCTCTATTAGTATTCACCCCTCCTACACTGTGGTGAAGGTTGAGAAATGACGTCAGGGGGATTCACTTTACAGTATCTGATGATGTATTGTATGAAGATGAACTCATTAGATACATTGGAATAAAGTCTTGAGATGGTCACAACCGTTTTCAGTTTCATTTTACCAATACGTCATAGTTTGTCAAATTGATTCTTATTTGGCCTATGACAGTAGTAACAATAAATTTGTTATATAATATAACACAATAGGAGTCTCTTACAGTAATGTTTATAATCATTGTTATAAGGTATGAAAATTGCACATGTAAATTATGTAATTGGTCATTTTAGTTTAGCTACAATTCCTTGGCATCTCCCATCTTATTTTTAGTTGTGCAAGTGCCAGTAGTCTGTATTTTATTCCTTACTCAGCAAGACAGTAAACTGAGGAAAGAGAAAATAAATGAGGGAAAAAATTGAGAGACAAGTAAAACTCAGGCCCAAGAGAAGAGAGAGACAAGGAACAGAATGTTAATCACTTCTGGAGTTTCCACAATTGCAGAACAGAAAGGCAGTTCCTCCTTTGTATCCATTTGAGTGGCTTCAAGTGATACCAAACTTTCCTCTTTGTGAGAGGGATACGAAAAGTGAAAATGCAACACAGCCCTCACCCAGGCATTCACTATACTCTCGCTCTCAAAGTCAGCGATTTTGACGTTCCACTGAAACTGTGTTGATGGCACAACAAAAGTGTGTTTTTATCACTGCTTCTTATGTTCACCGAACCCCCTTGGGGAATAGATGAGACTCCTGTAGCATTCAAATATGTTATTGCATCTAGACCAAAAACTCATGCTCACCCACCAAAAAGCCCCCTTTCTATGGCTTGATTGTCTTCCAAGAAAAAGACAGGTGATGTGAGATATCTGCGAGAAACAATCTACTCCATGACCACATTTATGAATCATCATGCTAATAGTCAGACACTATGTTATGGCTGCCAGCCCAGTCACACAGCAGAGCAGACATGGCCCACGTTTATATGTTCACTCTTCACTTCTGGGTTGTAACGTGCTCTCGGCACACACAGCAGCGACAGGAAGGTGCTGTGGTTTACCACAGACAGCGTAACGGAGATAGACAGGAAAGAGTCACAGAAAATGTGCAGTGGCAAGCCTCCACACGGTAGTGGTTCTATTGAATCTGTCTGCTAGTTCTGACCTCACAGCCTGTTTTCCTAATGGAATAGGTTCCTCAGAGCTCTCTCTCTACCTGTGTATGCTCCTCAGTGGAAATGTCGCTTTGTCTTTCACGTACGGGGTGATGACTTTGAGGAAAAACTACCCTGTTTTGCTGCACACAAGCAATATCAAGCTGGAAACCTCAGATACCTATATTTTTCACCACTATCTCTCTTTCCTCTGGCTGCTGAATGGAACAGAAAGTAATGGGGGAAAATAGTAAACATGATATCACAGATGAATCATTGGAAATCACAGAACGGGAGGAGAATAGCCTCTTTTTGCCAATCCTTTCAATCCAAAAATTAAAGAATGAAGCGTTATCCAAAATTACCACATTACTTCATATTATGTCATAACATTATACCAACAGCCTTAGCTGTGTCGCTCTGTAGTAATACATGTCTGATAAGAACAGAAGACCATTGTAGAAAAGCACCCCAAAAGAGAACAATTGTCATGGTCGATTTCATTACTATCCACCAAAGATCATTCATTGCAACATCACCTTTGTCTCCACAGCACCGAAGGAGAAGCCGTGTTACACTCTTCCCACAGTGAAGAAACTCCTGGAGCAGAAGAGGAAGAGGGAAACCTCCTCGACGGCAACAACCAGTACCGGTGTCTCCACTGCCACTGTCCTCTCCCAACAGGTGTCAACACCAGAGAAGTCTACCTCAACAGGTGAGTACTGCTTGAAGCACCCATGTAAGCCCTTTGCAACCCAACCAGACCTGGGTCAAGTACATTGTCAAATGATTCAAATACTTTTCCATTGACATTGACAGATGGGTTAACGTGTGATCCTCCCAGGTGTAGCCAGAAGCTACTCAGACATGGCAGTGGGGTATGAGAGATGGGGTCCTATGGATGAGCACCAAGCCCTCTTGGCCATACAGGAAGGTCCATTCTCCCCTATGGGGAACAATTACTTCTCCAGCCCATCCTCCTCTTTGGACTACAGCCATACTCCGGCCTACAGCCCTCAGATGGTCTCCAGCTATAACACACAGCAGATGCAGGACTACCCAGACACCAGGATGCCTCAGCATTATGTAAGGAGGACTGGTTTCTCGAACAGAAGCAATTTGACATTACATCATTATTTTGACTACTTGTTGTTCACGTGCTATTCAGTACATGAACAGTATGTGCTATAGCATTTATGATGATACCAATTTTTTTCCTTTACAGACGGAGTGTCCAGTGACCGAGGCTGTGTCTAGTTTGGTTCCTTCTGGGCCCCTGCAGACCGCTGTCTTCTCCTGGTCGTCGGGGGCCCTGGGCCCCACAGAACCTGTCCAGCAGGTGTTTAGTGGCCAGATGGATGTCACTAAGCTGGAGGAAGCCAGGATGTTCCTCAGAGGGATGGACTACAGCAGAACCACCTGGCAGGATGACGACGGAGACACGTAAGTGTGTGTGTGTCATCAGCTTGTGACCTGATTTTGAGAAAGTAGACATGACTAAGTTTGAGAAAATGTTAAGAGAAACTTGGCAAATAAAAATAAAGTGTCTTATGTCTCATGAGACTTTATAAAATGTTCGACTTTAGGAGTCACCTGAAACCAATTTGTCACGTTGTCTTGTCTTGTCAGGATTCTGCATATCTATACAGCCAAGGGCCTGAGGGAGTATGCATTCGCTGCAGCAGAGAGGCTTGCTGAGCTGGGCAGGCTAGACTCCAAGGAACACAAGGGGAAGGTATGCACCAAGAAGACACTTCTTCTTTAGAGAACACAGGATTGAGTTCAACACAAATGAGATGCTTCCTCTAAAATAAATGTGTGGATGCCATACATGGTGAGCCTTAGTTTAATAGCATTAACCCCCCCCCCCCCTCTCCTGTATCCCAGACTGCTTTGCTGGTGGCGGTGACTGCTAACCATCCGGAAATCGTCCAGGATCTGTTGTCTTTAGGGGCGGATATAAATGCCTGTGATGTCAAAGGTCAAACAGCACTTCATCTTGCTGCCACCTATGGCTTCCCCAGGGTTATGCAGGTAAACCAGCAGCACTACCTTCAACCAAAGTTATCATCTGTTAGGGCTCAATCTAGATAAATAACAGAATGATGTGAATAACCATTTTCAATCTTTGGATCTGTATTTGTAGGTTATTCTCTCCATTGGGCCTGGAGTGAACCTGGAGGCTCGCAATTTTGAAGGTAACATCCAGCTTATGTCAAATGAGAAGAACACAGCCATTACTCAAAATACATCTGACAAATTATATAGTAAGACAACAGAATAAGTAACAACAATAGAATAAACTTTTTCCCCCACTCCTGTCTTAGGTCTGACTCCTCTGCACTGTGCAGCCATCTCCCACAGTGGCACCCTGAAGACTCTCTCCTCCCTCTCCTCCACAGGGCTGGGTGATGCCAGCCTCCGTGCCCTGGCAGAGGAGAAGCTCTCCTGGCTGCAGATGCTACTTAACACCGGAGCCTCCCTGACCAGCCAGGTACTGAATGCACTACTTAAATGTAACGTACCAGAGTTAGTATTTTAGAGCCAGTGTTCTACAAGTGGTGCCAGTACTCAATAAGTAGAAAACACCATCTATACCTCCGTCCTCCCAAGGGAATGGCATGGTTCATTTTGGTAGAAAATAAATCAAATCTGGAGCTATTAGTCAGCTTTTTGTCTACCCAATCTCACACCTGCAAAAATCTATGATGGGTTTTGAATATTTTCCTCACTTTCGGCACATTGCGGTTACCTTTGGAGGCTTCCTACAGTGTTTTCCTCTGTTTCCAGGAAATCAAAAGTAACAAGACTGTTCTTCACCTGGCTGTGAAGGAGGGGAACATCCAGCTGGTTCGCCATCTGCTGAAAACCCCCCTGGACAACATGAGGGACTTTGTCAACATGAAGGTCAGTTCTGCTGTGAGATTGTCCGCTCTTCAAAGGTGTAGAGAAACTGACCTGTGTCCTGAGACTCCATGAAAAGAGAAAGGAGAGGTAGAACATCTTCAGCAGTGTGTGAAAAGGTGAAAGGAAAAGAGTGAAAAGAAAGGGAGACTCATCGACAGTGTGTGCATATCTAATTATTGCCTTAGTGTTGGTCAATACTCACAGCTTCATGATTCCCTTTAACTCCTCACCGGCAGGCCCACGGTCATACCGCACTGCACATGGCTGCTGGTCTCCATGGCAGCCCACACCAGGAGGAGATGCTGAGGCTGCTGCTGAGCAGAGGGGCCGACCCCAGCATACGCAACCTGGAGAACGACCAGCCTGCACACCTGCTGCAGAGTGGACCCCACGGGGAACAGGTGAGCAGTCAGACAGACAGACAGACTGCAAATGGCCATTTTGTTTCATTCATATAATCTCAGCTCACCTATTCTGTTTTCAGCTCAAGCTCATCCTGAAGAAGCGAAGTGCTTCCTCTCGTCGACGTGTAATGTCCTTACAGGACCAAGACTGACCCGGACTACTTTTTATGTCCCTGTGTATCCCTCCACCTCTTTTCAGAGGAAGTACTGAAGGTCTGTACTGTAGGCTGAATCCAGACATCTGTACTTCCAACAGGGAGGGATTCTAGCGTATCTTCATGTGAGGATTTTCAAACACCGTGAATCTCTAATATATACTAGAGCATTCACTTTGAAACTATATGTTTGATTGACATGATTTTGGTCCCTATCTGAATTCAGTTAGCAATGACGTTTATGTATTTTTATATCTTAATGGGCACCTATTGTTTTTGTTTAATGGATATCTAGCAATGAGCAGTGGTAACAGGTGGTATTCCAGTCCCCCCTGACATTACTGTCACTCAGTACAACCTTGATTTCTATGATAATCGTTTACATTATATTCAATGCTTCACAGACTCATTGTGTGAGTACCCCCCCCCCCCCCCCCCCCCCCCCCAGCCGGGAAGCCCTCCTTAGCGGTATATCTGAGGAGGGTTTCTGGGCTCCCACCCCCACTCATTCTCCTGTCAAAACTTCCCACCATGGTCAGAAATCATATTGGTTTGTTGAAAGGTGGTTGTTGTTTCACTAAGCATGTGACACAGTGTACCATTGTGCTCATGCTTTCAATGTCTTTTATAACTTAACTAGGTCTTTTCTTTTTATATTTGATATACTCACAGCACTCATTGAATAGCTAATATATTGTCATTGGTGGAAAAACTACTCAGGTATGACTTTTGAGTAAAGGTAAAGATACCTTAATAGAAAATGACTCAACTAAAAGTGAAAGTCACCCAGTAAAATATTACTTCAGTAAAAGTATTTAGTTTTAAATATACTTAAGCACCAAAAGTAAATGGAATTGCTGAAATGTACTTAAGTATCAAAAGTAAAAGTATTAATAATTTCAAATCCTTATATTATGCAAACCAGACAGCACAATATTTTTTTATTTTATTTTTATTTACAGATAGCCAGGGGCACACTACAACACTCATTTGTGTTAAGTGAGTCTGCCAGATCAGAGGCAGTAGGGATGACCAGGGATTTTCTTTTGATAAGTGCGTGAACTGGACCATTTCCCTGTCAAAATGTAACAAGTACGTTTGGTTGTCAGAGATAATGTATGGAGTAAAAAGTACATTATTTTCTTTATGAATGTAGTGAAGTAAAAGTAAAAGTTGTCAAAAAAATGAATAGTAAAGTACAGATACCCCCCAAAACGCAGTACTTTAAAGTATTTTTACTTTAAGTACTTTACACCACTCTATATTGTCTCATTCATACTATGACTTATGAAAATAACATTTTACATTTACTGTGTAAAGGGAATATGTTGATATTGACCACACATGCTATGTAATATTATATAACATATCAACAGTGTATACAATGTAGTACCAGTAGTATTAATTTCTTAAAGGGCATTATAGGAGGAGTATTTCAGTTATGACTCGTTTCACCTTAAAGTAATCAGGTATTTTCAAACATGACTCATGATTGAAAACACCACAACATGTTTTGTGGTGACAAGAAAACATGCATCACTTACTCATATACCTTTTATGACTGTTTAAAAAAAAATCTCCAATGAGGTAGCATGCATGTGCCCTTTGAAATATTGCTGTAGTGAATATACCACTTCATAATTGTAAGTGGCATAGAAAATACAACAAAATAAAACATCTCATTGGAGATATGACACAACATTTCCCCAGACTTGACTGTGATTTCCCCTAGTTTTGGAACCTGGGCAGTCTTAGTCAAGGAACATAAAGAGATGTCTTTATGTGTTCCTAGGTCTAAATCATAGGTGAGTTAACATGAGGGAGAATAACTAATGTTATCGTTAAAAAAATGGTACGAGAGAATCTGGTGATTTTGGCTGCTTGGGTCTACTTTGACAGTTTGTAACAGTGTAATACTCCTGTTACTTTTCACTGAATGTATCCTTCTGATTAACTGAATTGCCTAAACTTAACCCTGGAATTAAATCTGTTCTTCAAATATCTCCATTTGTCATCTATTTTATACTCTATTTTAATCCACATGTATGTATTGATAAAAGTTCAGATTAAAAGATATGGGAAATAACTGTAAACAATACATCAATAAGACCATTGTATATATACAGGGTTATTTTTATTGCAGCAGCTGTCTTATTGGTTAGCTCTGGTGAGAATCACTCATTTGCTTTTGGTTAACTGTTACGCCATTGGCTCAGTATCAGGCATTACTAGTGCTGCATACCGGTAAATAAAAATATCTGAAGATAACAGACATTGTACTTGCAGCAAGTTAGAAACAGCTCTAAATAATGATAATACAGACATTTTATTTGCAGCTAGTTACTGTGACTTCTTATCTTAATGTATTGATCTTTTCATTAAGCTTAAACTCATACACTTTTGAAATGCCCGCTCCTTCACACCCAAGGTAATACCTTTTTAGTGCTTTGAATGATTCTACTCGTGCAATGTAACTTAAAATGCCATAGGAGAAAGAAAAATGCTGTTGACATACAATACTATACTGGTGGCACCTTCTTACAGACCCCAGAGAATGACAGGAGACTTCATTCCTGCTTCTGTTTCAAATTAACATCTGACATGGGGTTGACATCCTTCTCATTGCTACCTAGAACACAACCACACACGGCAGTCCACTTAATGCCATCAAAAATGACAGCAGATAGATCCTGAGCCAACCATCAGTAAAACAGTGGGATAATGGGGTTGTTTCGATATCTTAATTCATGCTTGAGGTTAATAATACAGGTCCAATGTGAAATCCTAAATGTAAAAGACCTCTCTCACGACTGGATGATAAAGTTGTAGATTTCTAAAGTGCATTGAGAGTACTATACAGTAAAACGAGACATGCAATCAACTTTCTTGGGTGTGCATGAAGTCAAAAACAAGGAACAGAGAGAGCACAGCATTCAGTTCTGTTTCAACACTACCCATATCATGATATAGATTTACAGTGCACCTGAAAGCTGATCTTGCGCCAGGTATGTTTTTTTGCTTTTAGGTGCTTTTGGTGCCGATTGGGGTAAGGATAAACCCCAAATCAGCACTGAAGGCTACTTTACATTCTCTCCTGGGCAAGGTAGATTGATAGCACCTAATACACAAGTCACAAAGACGGTTAAGAGTAACATCTTCATCTTGGCTTGATATACATTTTATTTAAATCAAGAATGACAATTCAGTCATTCTTCTGGTCAGCATGGGCTGGGTGTGCACCATACTTGATGTTCCAATGGGTGCTGGTGTGTGGCAGCCATAAATGTGAGAGTGTGTGTTATTATGTGTGTTGGCCTCTCTGCAGCACCTCCCATGATGACTCTCCCTCGCCTCCATGCACACTTCATCTATACTGTTTGAGGAGGCACTGCAACACAAGATAGAGGACAGAGAGTGTTATTTTTCTCTCTCTCTCCCTCCCTACCCCCCTCCCATGGCGGCTTACCCTCTGTCTTTGGTATTTGGGTGCCTGCTGGATTAGAGCTGAAGACGAGAAGACAAGAGAAGACAGTTATTCACTCTGACACAAGGAGAGAAAGGAAATTAAAGGAAGCAATCCTGGATAGTTTAGACAGTTCAGTTCACCTCAAAGCTTTGTGGAAACAACCACAATGTAACCAAGATCATGTGTGTTCTGACCAAAGAGAAGGTATTTTAGACGGATTAGGTCAACTGTATCCATGCACAGAAGGGTCTGGGGCCACAAAGTTTTGACAATCACAGGATTCAATTTGGGGCAAAATGCAGAGATATGTCAGGATCTTCCCAATCGGTGTCCTCTCTCAAAGGTTAGGGGAGAGGAAGAGACTGGGTCGGCATGCCATTGGCTGTAAACATACACTCTTTGAGGCCATCCACCCACACTGCCAACCCATGTAACAACGGCCCCCATTCTCAACTAGGGGCCCCAAAAAAGTCCTAATGCAGACATTTCCTTAATATTGCTTGGTTGACAAGAACACTTGATTTTCAAAAATGTCACAGAGTTAGACTAGACTATCTTGAGACATTTGACTGTAATGTGATGCTCTGTAGGGTGATTGCTTAGTTGGTTGAATGGCTGGGCAGTGTTGTTGGATTTAGGGAGGGAGTGCGGGACTGTAATATCTTAACCAATAGGCAGCATTCAGACATGGGTTCCACTGTGGGAGGGGAGAGAGGGGGAAAGGACAGACATGGTAACAGTAAAATAGTATTAGTAAAGCCATCCTGTATTTGGTGGGGACTCCTCTTCCCAAAGTCTGATGCATTCCACATGCACAGGCGGAGCAACTGCCAAGCCCTGTACAAACTCTTACTTGGAAGACGATTTTGAGCATGTGAGTTTTTTACCTGTTGAAGAGATGAACAGTTATAGTAACCTTCAGAGAGTTACGGGTGAGCATGTGACAGACTAGGCGGAGTGTGTGCAAGTATACTTACTAAGAGCTATTAGGATACCAGACACAAACAAGATCACACCAATGATGACCCCTGTAGTTCGAAGTGTCTCATAATCTGAACCCACAAAGAAAATCTATAATCATGACCATTAGTAGTAAGATGGTACAACTCACATGCCATGTATGGTGCGACTCAAATAACAAATGAATCCATTCGAATGAATTCACTCACCATATTCAAAGTCACTTTGATCATGAAACATCGATTCTGTACAGAAAACATAAATTATTAATCAGAATCATCAACATTAGGCCTAATAACAAGGTTCGAACATTATGTAATGTAAGTTATAAAAGACAGCAGAATCTTGCAGTGCCGGAGAAGTGAACAGCCAATAGCCCGAGTCCAAGCTCATGGGAACGCCCTTTTGGGATGGGAGTCGGTTCAGCACCATGGACAGCAGAACTAGACCGGTTTTGGGAAAACGTCGAAATATGAGTAGCCTAATGTGGACAGATTTTGCTCTCGTATTAATCACTGATTCTAAGTTGGCATATTAATGATAGCGTTGAAAGCAATTGCAATTTGAGTTGGTGCGTTGTTTTTGCTTAATGTGGTCACATGAATAGACCAACTGGAAATAAAATCAAAGCGCTACACCAACAGGAATATTTTATACGTAAATCTTCCAGTTTACGAGGCGTTTTCTTAAGACGACCACATCTGTCTCGGTGCTGCTTGACTGCGGAGCGCAGATCAATACAGGGTCTTTGTTCAGCAGGAAAAGACAGCGCACAGAAAGTGGGTTAGAAGCGCACGAGAGGCGTTCAGTGCAACGCGATTTACAAGACAATCAATCAAGTTACATGTATCGATTATCCATATCGGATGTGTTCAAAAATCGAACAATCCTAATAATTGTTAGTACAATATTTTATTTTATACACTAAAGTGCTGTCCACACCCCTGGTGCTGAACTGTTCTCCAATATATATCTTCAGATGAGAGCTCCCAGCCATAGTTCAAGTAAATATGCTATCTCTTGACTTTCACGAGCAGTAGGCTATAAGATCATCTTGGCAGCACTTATTAAACAGAGCGTCGACAATGCGGATTTATGTTGCTGAACCCCCACTTCATGTAATGGCTAAGTTGGCGCTTTCAACTTCTCCCCAGCGCACTACCCCTCCCCTCTTGCACCCTGATGGGCAAGCCAACACAACCATTCACAAATGATAAGAAAACTATTAATTTACAAAAAAGACGGTGAGTATTACGTAATTAGAAAAATAAGCAATATGTTCATATATTACATGGAAATGGATCAAAACTAGCCTGTAATGGCGCTCTACCAGCAATGCACCAATTGCTCATCAATCCCATGAATTGGAGATTGATGGGATGAGTCTAGGAGCAAGCTTAGCCTAAATAATTGATGTGCAAGAACAGCCTGAGCAAAGAACCTGTACATAAAACACTGAACTGAAGAACAACAAAAACATAATGAAACTCACTATGTAGTTTCAATTGTTTTGGTATTTTTAAATTTAAAGATGCTCTAGCATAGGCTACAGTCAGAAGAAGACAAACCTCCTTCAGTTGCCATGACTGCAGTCTGGATATACTGGGTCTTTGTCTGCTGAGTCTCTCTTGCGCCCCGATGCAGGTTTTCAGGTCAGCGGACAGAAAATGGGAAGACGCGCACTTTTGAGGTGTGTGGAGTAGGATTGGAAGAAAAGAAAGAAAACTGCGACTCAATAAAGTAAATTGCACCAACACTTAGAAGGCATGGGGGGGGGGTCCTCTGGTGGTGATGCACAGGCACTGCATTCGGTTATAGGCTATTCAATACTGCAGCCTCAGTCTACTGAGGTATCCCCCAAAGACCGTGTGAAGTTGAAAAAAAAATGTGCCTGCCAATGCGGATGGTTTTCTACTGCACTCGAGTAGCCTACTATCATTATACCCCGAGGAGGCGTGGGAAACTGCGAGAGGAGGAATGCGCTAACAGGTCTCTCCCTTTTCCACCCATTGGCGTGTCTCTTTTGTAATGCGGCACGAGGAGAGAAGATATTCCTAGCAACAGAGCAACACGGGAGAGGCTGTGCACAAAGGAATTCCCGTCTTCTCATCTATATAAAAATACAGAGTAAATGTATAGTAAAGAAGAAAACATCTTTAAGTCCCTGGTGCTGGTGTCGGCAGAAAATGCATGTGATCTTTCATGCAATCATTTTACTCCAGCTACATTATTTTACAAGGAATGCCTTAGTTAGCCTATATTTGAGTGACCAAGTGAATTTAGGAGAATTCTTATCATTTCAAATGGGAATTATCATTTCAAGTATTTTCCTAATGGGATGATAAAAAGGTTTATCTTATGCAGTCAAACCCCCCCCCCCCAATTCTTTCGATTGTGGCCACTTTCCTAGATTGAGGAAATACATCTGTCACTATTGAAAAGCTGTCTTTGACAGGTCCTCTCCCTCATCCATCCTGCAGCTAGACCCTCTTTGGCCAAGAATATACCAATAACCATAACAGAGTTATTTTCATGATAAAATGATAGGCCACTTTTGTTAAGCAAAAAACTAATCAGATTAGCATGCAACAATGGTTCTAAACAATAGGCTGCAGCATGTTTGATGTTGCTGCACTTGTCAGGAGGTTGAATGAATTCATCTACTATTGCCTGCAGAAAGGTGCAACATCAGCAAAACGGGTGTGCTGAATATCCATTAGAACTGCGCTACTGGGGAAAAACTGTGGCCGTAGCAGTGACTGACAGGGAGACAGTCTATGCCAGTGGCTGATAGTGGGAAAAGTTGGAACACAACACACAATGACCCATCTACATCACTTTATTTAACAATGTGGAAATATTACAATTTAAAATAGTCATAAATAGTCAAGTTCTAACTTACAAAATCGTTTGTTCATGTGTGTCTATCACATATGACAGGTTTTATAGCCTACCCTACTGCATCAACCAATTATGCCTTCAGAATACTGTCGCTGTAGATTCATTCATATAGAAAAAAGAGAAAAGAAAAAACATGTCAAGAGAACATATCAGCAGGATGAAATTTAAAAAATGAGCCTTGTGCTCTCTGGGAGATAGCCATTGTTAGTCCTCCACTGTCCAATGCTGCCGCCTGGTGGCGAGACTTTACATCACTGGGGACCTGAGAGCAGAATGGTAAACATGATGAGATGTATTGGTTTCATAAATAAAATGATACATACAAATCAGACATTTGATAAAGACCAATATGCCAATGAAGACAAAGATATAGATGATTTTACCTGTCACAACCCCTGCCTCTGCCTCAGGTACCCCAGAAGGCCTAAGAGAGGAAAATGGTAAACAAACAGGTAAACCACTAGAGCAAAATCACTACTTGTACAGTGATTAAAAAGTATACAATACCTAAACAAGCCATCTAAACCCTAAAACATAGGGGGGAAATGTATTAAAACTCAAAATGAGTACTGAAGCTTCTGTCTAACGGTTAAGAATATTCTAAAAAGCTCCTCTTACTGGTCTAGAGATTACACTTTAAAGGCCTTACAATGAACTCAGTCAAGGGTTGCGGTCCAAACACTTCAGCTCTCAAATTAAGTGGACACTTCTGATGAGGTATCATGACGTCTGACGAGTATACACTTGCAGGGCAAGGGAGGAAGGAATGATTTAATTCATAATACAAAAATCAACTTACATTGCTACATCCAACATGTCTAACAAACGAAACACAGGTATTAACAATGCCCAAACATACAAAACATATACATAAAATACAAAACATAAACAATATCTTATTATAATGATTCATGAAGATGTTATTCACTAGGGTTAGTGTTTTACTAAGATAATTAAAATCAATCAGAAAAATTGGTAATTTTGGTATAGAATTTTGGTTTGTGTATAAAGTATTTGGCAACAAGAATTAAAAAATTAACAATCATTTCAGTGGTTTTGTTATCATTGCAATAGTAACATATTATATATTTTATGTTAAAATTATAGGCAGTGTTCATAATGGTAAATAAGTACTTTGCAAGGTTTCCCAAAATTCTGTCACAAATTTACATTCAAAGAACAAGTGAGACAGATTCTCAGCTTCTTTTTCACAGAAAACGCAGATATCATCAATAGCCACAAATTTGGAAATCATAGAAATACATGGATATATCTTATGTAAAATGTTGAAGTGTATCTTCCTTAACTTCGTTAAATTTAGATGACTTTTCACAAGTGTAGTTAGACCACTGGGAACGGCTTTGATCACAGAAATAAACTCTCTGAAAGGTATTGGAAACTCTTTCAATGTTATAAATTGTTCATATGTGAGAATATTACCCTTGTTGTCGAAAATATCAGGAAAAAAGTCAATATTCCTCTCATGCCAGCTGGGGTAGAACCATCCTTGGCTGAAAATGCATCACTCGTTCATCCTGTGATGATTGTGTTTTCAGCCACCGGTAGCTTGTGGTTTACTTTATATGTGCTCCAGACAATCATGAGTGCATGTCTACTTATATTAAATATGTAATTATTAATATACGCCTACTGTAAGATAGCTAGCAAATTAAGTAGCTAACTAACGTTAGCCTGCCTAACGAACTTCTGAAGGAAAATGTTTTATTTCTACAATTGCCAAAAACGTACTTTTTACGAGATGTGTTTGTGCCATCATGTGCATTAGTAGCACAAATTCTAACTTATTTGCATTAGTTTTTACTTACACTTGTATGTTGACTTCTCCATTGATGTTGTTTCAAGTTATCACTGACTTTTCTTAGCGGATGTACAATCGTTGCAAATTTAATTATTGGGAGTTTCAGGCCCCGGAGTGAACATAATTGTATAAAAACGAGGACTAAGGGGCTTAGGTTGCAAACTTCCCTTGCTTGGCTAATCATTTGGACCACCCTCCAAGATGGCGACGGAGATTCCCCCAAGGGCATTGTTACGTTCCCCAGTTTCTGTGTTGTGGTTTTGTTTGTGTTTGTGTGTGTTTCAGGAAGCAGCTGATTGGTGGGCCACATCGATGATTGGAGACCTGACCCCGCCATCTCTCGTCAGGGGATACAGTGGTATCCCATTACAGACTCCTCTCCAGCTATATAATCCAGTGTTCTGTTGCTCAGAAGAGAGCTGATTAGTGTGTCCTGTGTTGGTTGTTGTTAAGAGCTGATGGTTATGTTCTGTGGTTGTTGCTGAGAGAGCTGATTGGTATGTCCTGTATTAGTTGTTGCTCAGAGAGAGCTGATGGTTATGTCCTGTGTTGTTTCTCAGTTTTTTTGTTTTTTTTGGTGAAGTAGTTTGTATTATTCTGTTTAATTTGTTTCCAGGGGGGAAGGCACCTATGGAGTCCTTAGGCAAGAGGCCTGCGGGCATACACAACCCGTAGTATTTACTGTCTATGCACACTAGGTAAGACCTGGGCGGACCAGCCCCTGTATTTTGGTTAGCGTACCAGGTGGTGCTAAGATAGGTAAGTAGTGGTTAGGTAGGAGAGGGGGCTTTGACATGTACTTTCTTTGCTTTGGTTCCGTTCAGCCCCTTTTCCCCAGATTTACCGTGTGAAGGAATAAATTCCCAGTAAAGGGTAAATTCTCTGCGTACATAACAGGCATAAGGCGAGGGTAAGTGGACGAAGGTGTCTTAAGTGTTTGGACCGCACAAAGTTCTTTCTATGCCATGTTTTATCAACACTATCTCTTTGTCCAACTTACCGTGACTTCGGACTTGATTTGCATGGGCATTTCTGGCCTGCAGAGAGAGAGAAATTGGTGTGAAGAAGAGCTACTATGATGGAAAGATGATATACTCTGAGGATAGCCAGAGTTGACAGGCCTCTCTCTCCATCCTAGGTGTCAAAGACACATGCCTGGTAAACTAGCACTAGAATGAATATACTGCCTGCTAAACTAGCACTAGAATGAAGATACTTCAGCAACTGATCTGTTTTGAAGTTGGAATATTATATTTTACAAGACCCTATCCAGTAAAAAATACCCAAACTAAGCGCTTGAATGATTGATTATTTGTACAGAACACTGAAGACCCAAAGCCTATTTGCACATGTGTAGTAGCAGGAGAGGGGACACTCCCTCTGCCCCCTGTGATATCTATGACTAATGTAATGGATGCTTGGAGTAAGATTTAGGGCGGGTGGGGGGCTGCAGCTATGCCTGGGTTGGGGTGGATGAGTGCAAGAACATGAGATGAGGAGGGAGGGGAAAAGGCTGCATAGCGTCCAGGTCAGTTTTAGTCAGTGCCCTAGATGTGCAGATGCCTACAGGGTAGAGAGGTGTTGGGTGTCCTGGGGGTTGTGCAAGGCATGTTGGCCTGCATCCCAGCCCCCAGCAAGTAACTGATCCCAGGCTTGTTTATAAGGACTGGACTGGTAAAGAAGGGCTGTCCAATGGATCAGCATGTTGAACAGCGCAGAAATACAATTATGGAATGAGATTGGTACAGTAGAAATAAACGTATGGGACTAATCACATTTTATTTCAATTTAAGTATAACCGTAGTTGGGCAGACAGACTTACTGACGATTAGGACAATGCCCATGACAAACAGTACCACAGCGAAGATCAGTCCACCGATCCTCAGAGATTCATAGTCTGAAACAGAAATACATTTTTATCCCTACACAGTAAGGCCCACTACTACAGAACATGTGCAAGGCACAGTGTAACATAAACCATCTTAATCAGTACATATGTATGCACTGTACCCTCTTTGGGTGTATTACAGCATAGCAAAGCTATGCAATTATGACACCATGTTCCTATGAGATAATTCAAACATACGCTCCTACTGTATATGCCACAATTGATAAATCCATCAGGTTCACATCTATAGGTATCTATATTTTGATTGATATTACTGCCTCAAACATGGAAGGATATTCACTGTAAGAGCTGAATATATCCTATAATGTGTCTGTGAATGCATAGACCTACTGAAGACAGGATAGAGCAGTGTGTTAAGAAATGAGACTACAGCAGAGTGGGAGGGACTGTTTGCCAGTTGAACTTGAAAAATGGAGGGAAAATGCAAGCCCGTCTTGACCTCCCAGATATTTCCTGAGAAGTGTCACGTTTACCCCCAGTGGAGTTAGTCCATGCTGATCCATCCCCCACTCACCGTAGTGAAATGCAGAGTCATAGTCTGGGAGGGGAGAAGGAGAGGGAATACATGAAAACAAGATACATTTAGTGTGTGACTGCATTTTGTAGAATGTTATTATTCACAGTTATTACATCTACATTGAAATTGCAGCTATGGTATTAAAAAGGGCACATTAGACCACTTGTCCCCTCTGTCACTTGTACCCTCGCCAGCCAAAGCAAATAGAGGACAGAGCTGCGCATGCGCCAGATGGAATGCATTGTAAAGGAACCACTGGGAGACTTATAAAAATGTTGTGGCCCTGCTGGGAATTAAATCTCCTTTAAATCACACACATTCATAGTGAACCCTTTCCATAGAAACTTAAACACCATGTTTGGAGTTAAACTAATTCAAACATAAACTGAGTTTTGAGTGCAACTGGTGTGAAAAGATGGTGAGTGACCAAAAAGTATGTGATTTGCCAACATGCTCTTTAAAGTGAAATACAATCAGTACAGTAATGTTCATCTGAAACAACAAGAAACCTTTACCCTTTTCAACCATCGTCGATGCTGGAAAACAAAAGACAGAAAGCATTAATGATTGACAGAGAATAGCTCTGACTGTGTGCTTGGTGTGAACTACGAAGCTTTCAGAACTGGTTTAAGGCTCTGTTTACCTTCAGAACTGTAGTCAAGTGTTCCAGAGGTGTACATTGAATGTAAATAGTGACTACTGTACACATGATAGTAAGACTGGTTGTAGTGTTCTGTGCTTTTTAAAAATATGGCCCACTTGTACTGAAGGTTTAGGAATGGTGCATGCACTTAGATTAAACCACTGGGTGATGCGATACACAGTGCATGCTTTTAAATACAATCTGGCAACAATCAGGTGGCTCTCTCTTCAGAAGAGTAAAGGGGAAGTTGCAAAATGTGGTTGAAATGTAGTGGAAATGCTAAAGCTACAATGATGCAAGACACCACACAGAGTTGCATTTAGTCCTGATGCATTTATAACCATACCCACTCTGCAGTCATTTCCCAAGGCCAGTGACCCATGTCAGCTTAGGTAGGTGCTGTAATAAAGCAGACTTCACTGTGTGTGTGTGTGTGTGTGTGTGTGTGTGTGTGTGTGTGTGTGTGTGTGCGCACGCACGTTGGCTTGTGCAGTGTGAGTAACCATTTGAGAATCAACCAAATGTCACATCTTCCCTCACAATACCATTTACATTAAGAATCTAAATCACATGGATGTCACGTTATCTGGATCACCAAATAACAAATAAATTACTCCTGCTTCGATGAGTACAGAGGTAATAGAACCACTTCTTGAAGATCCCAAGGTGTAGTACAATAATCACTGCTCAGCTCTCTAACAATGAAATGCTTCTCTGATTGGCTCATCTTGTATCTGCTGACATTTTCATTTTGTTTTCTTCTAAAGGATGTCAGAGAACGACAACCCGAGCCAGCAGGGCTTTTTATGGTGCAATAGATAAGCCTAATGTCCGACAAACACTTCCTTTTGGTGTCATTCCTCTCCATTACCAGGGAACTCATATCCTGCCCCAAATCACCCTGTTGACTGAGGAGAAAAACAACTAATGTAGGGTAATCTGCTCAGGAACAAGTCAGCACAACACAACCCAAAGTGCAGTGTAGGACTGCCTAGCGCCACATGCTACTACAATATGGGAGGCTTAGCTGCACTTCAAATGACCGATTACTAAAATCCCTCACATGAGAAAAAGGCTAATCCTGGCCAGGAAAGCAAAGGCTCTTTCTTACACCAGTCTAGATGAGCCCATTTCAAATGAACTGGATTTAATCATAACTTGAAATCCTTACACAATAGTACTTAATCAATATAGTTGCGCACTATGTAAGTACATACAAAGCAAAGCTAGTTACTCTACAGAGAGCCATACTCTAGGGTAGGGGTATCAAACTCATTCTATGGAGGGCCTAGTGTCTGCTGGTCTTTGCTTTTTCCTTTCAATTAAGACCTAGACAACCAGGTGAGGGTAGTTCTTTACTAATTAGGGCGGAGCGAAAACCCACAGGCACTCATTTCACGGAGGGCCGAGTTCAACACATGTGCTCTACGGCAGAGTTTCCCAAACTCAGTCCTGCCACCCCGACGAGGAGTTATTTCAATCAGCTGTGCAGTGCTAGGGCAAAAACCAAAATGGGGACCCCAGGACTGAGTTTGATGAAACATTGCTCTAGGGCAACTGACCAGCCAATAACAAATATGGCTGTGCATTCTCAGTGCCCATTCCAAAACAGACACCGTGTTTCTCATTCCTTTATAACAACACTGAGGCATCCAATAAAACAAACTTACCTGGCATGTCCCTGCCTATAGATGACCCTGTTAGTATAGACAGACCAGGGACCAGCTCATTCTTTAATCACCGGCACTCTTAAGACACTACACAGTTCGCTAAAATATGACACTACACACTTTCCTCTATCACATTGCAGTGTCTCCCCTACATGCATTGGCCGACACTGGACATTTTTTTTAAATGTATTTACTATGTTGATGTCTGCCCCAGGATGACCCCATCCGCCGCAACCCCCAACCTCCCCCTGCTAACTCTGCCACCACTGCTGAAAAACATCCTAGGGGGAAACACTGCACTGTGAATGACCTTTCCAGTTTCTCTACAGACAGCCATACTCTAGGACAGGGTTTCCCAACCCTCTCCTCTGCCCCCATCCCTCAGTCATTTCACACTTTTGTTTTAAACCTAAAGGGGCACGCCTGGTTCAATTAGTCAACTAATCATCAAGCCTTTGACTAATTGAATCAGGTGTGCCAGTTTAAG
The DNA here is from genome assembly GCF_045791955.1 of Oncorhynchus clarkii lewisi. Classification (NCBI taxonomy): domain Eukaryota; kingdom Metazoa; phylum Chordata; class Actinopteri; order Salmoniformes; family Salmonidae; genus Oncorhynchus; species Oncorhynchus clarkii. The sequence continues at coordinate 19,654,875 of NC_092149.1, read as the reverse complement.
GTTAAAACAAAAATGTGAAAAGTCTGGGGGGACCGGGCAGTGTTTCCCAACTCCAGTCCCCCCCCCCCCCTCACCAGCACACATTTTTGTTGTAGCCCTGGACAAAAACACCAAATTCAACTCATCAAGGATTCAACGATTAGTTGACAAGTTGAATCAAGTTTGTTTGTCCAGGGCTACAATAAAAATGTGTACTGTTAAAAAAAGGGGGGTATTTGAGGACTGGAGTTGGGAAACACTGCTCTAGGGCAACTGATAAGCCAAAAAGGATGGCCATGCATTCTGTGTCTATTCCAAGGCAGACAGACTGCATTTCTCATTCATTTGACACAGCTGAGGCATCCAATGCACTGCAAGCTTACCTGGCATCTCCCTGCCAAATCCTGACCCTGTTAGTACAGACAGACCAGAGACCAGCTCATTCTTTAAATAACTAGCACTCTGAATAAAACATTACAGTTCCCTCAACCACACTGTGAATGCTCCTCAGTCACCATTCATGTGCTGGAGTCAAGTATTTTGAGAGAGAAGCTCAAACATAAAAAAAGTGAAAGGAAAAAGCTCACCCAAAGCAGGAGGAACACAGGAGCAGAATGCCACCAACAGAGAGAGATCCATGTCACCTGGAGACAAAGGGAAACAACCACCAGAAACATGAAGGACCTCCCAAAGACAACGACTGAAAGTGTAGGAGAAAAATGGCAAAACAGAAAGCAAATACTTTGAGAACCAAGTTCAATCCCCTGGGGGGACGCATTTACTTATTTCAAGCATACCGTAATGGAAAGACTGCTATGCTCATAATGAGGAAACATAACAGGCTTACACAGTTGTCCTGACCAGCGGAGTGATGAAGTTCTCCCACCACCAGTGTCTGACAGGTTTGGTTGTGGGGGGAATAGGTGCAGATCCCAGCATTTTAACGTCAGCCTTGTTGATGAACACATACAGCTTTGTATCGGAGGGGACCAGCAGTGCTAGTCACAACACCCTGCAACTTTAACTTTTTATGGCTGGGAGGCAGTATTGAGTAGCTTGGATGAATAAGGTGCCTAAAGTAAACGGCCTGCTCCCCAGTCTCAGTTTCTAATATATGCATTTTATTATTAGTATTGGATAGAAAACACTCAAAAGTTTCTAAAACTGTTTGAATGATGTCTGTGAGTATAACAGAACTCATATTGGCAGGCAAAATCCTGAGTTGAAATCAAAACAGGAAGTCAGAAATCTGAGCTTTGTCTGTATTCACCAGAGTCCCCAATGAAATCCCCTTGAGATATGAATGGTGTTGCACTGCCTAGGGGTTCCACTGGATGTCAACCATCAATAGAAATTATAATGGAGACTCTATGATGTTGTGGGAGTGAATGATAGCAGAATCAGTCAGGTGTCTGGCAGTCAGCCATTTTCTGATCATGTTAATTCCTTGTGGTAGTCACTTGCGTTCCATTGCTCACGAAGACAAGAAGGAGTACTCCGGTTGGAACTTTCTTGAAGCTATATGTTAAAAACATCCTAATGATTGATTCTGTACTTAGTTTGAAATGTTTCTTTGACCGGTAATATCACTTTTTGAAGTTTTTGTCCGATATAACGCTGACCAGAATTAGCGTTTGGATATGTATACCAAACGCGCTAACAAAAGAAGGTATTTGGACATAAATAAGACATTTTCGAACAAAACAATCATATGTTTTGGACATGGGATTCCTGGAGTGCTTTCTGATGTAGATCATCAAAGGTAAGGGAACATTTATCATGTAATTTCTTGTTTATGTTGACGCCATCTTTGCGGCTGTGGTGTTTTTACTGTTGAGCGCCGTCTCAAAAGTAAAAATGCGTTTCTTTTTCTGTAAAGTTTTTTTGAAATCTGACACAGCGGTTGCATTAGGGAGAGGTATATCTATAATTCCATGTGTATAACTTGTGTTATCATCTACATTTATGATGAGTATTTCTGTTGAATGGTGTGGCTATGCAAAATCACTGGATGTTTTTGGAACTAGTGAATCTAATACGCCAATGTAAACTCATATTTTCTGATATAAATATGAACTTCATCAAACAAAACATGCATGTATTGTGTAACATGAAGTCATATGAGTGTCATCTGATGAAGATTATCAAAGTTTAGTGATTCATTTTATCTCTATATGTGCTTTTTCTCTCTCTCTCTTTGGCTGGTAAAATTGGCTGTGTATTTTGGTGAGTTGTTGGTGACCTAACAATCGTTTGTGGTGCTTTCCCCGTGAATCCTATTTGAAATCGGACACTGTGGTGGGATTAACAACAAGACTACCTTGAAAACGATATAAGATACATGCATGTTTGAGGAATTTTAATTATGAGATTTCTGTTCTTTTGAATATGGCGCCCTGTACTATCACTGGTCGTTGTTATATCGCTCCCGGTAACGGGATCTCAGCCATAAGAAGTTAACTTCTTATGGCTGCAGGGGCAGTATTGAGTAGCTTGGATGAAAGGTGACCAGAGGTTCCCAGAGTAAACAGCCTCCTCCTCAGTCTCAGTTTCTAATATATGCATATTATTATTAGTATTGGATAGAAAACACTGAAGTTTCTAAAACTGTTTGAATGATGTCTGTGAGTATAACAGAACTCATATGGCAGGCAAAAACCTGAGAAGAAATCCAAACAGGAAGTGAGAAATCTGAGGTTGGTCGATTTTCAACCCAGGCCCTATTGAATTCACAGTGAGATATGAATGAAGTTGCAATTTCTAGGGCTTCCACTAGATGTCAACCGTCTTTAGAAACTTGAATGAGGTTTCTACTGTGTTGTGGGACTGAATAAGAGCTGAATGAGTCAGGTTACTGGCAGAGAGCCATTTCCTGGTCATGCGCATTCCACATGATATTGACCTGCATTCCATTGCTCCTCGACACACAAAGGAATTCTCCGGTTGGAACTTTATTGAAGATATATGATAAAAACATCCACATTTTTGATTCTATACTTAGTTTGAAATGTTTCTTCGACCTGTAATATAACTTTTTAAGTTTTTGTCCGGAGTAATGCTCGACCTGCACGAACGTTTGGATATTTATACCTAACGTGCTCACAAAAGTAGCTACTTGGACATAAATAATGGACATTATCGAACAAATCAAGCATTTATTGCAGAACTAGGATTCCTGGGAGTGCATTCTGATGAAGATCAAAGGTAAGGGAATATTTATCATGTAATTTATGGTTTCTGTTGACTCCAACATGGCGGCTAATTTGATTATTTTTCTGAGCGCCGTCTCAGATTATTGCATGGTTTACTTTTTCCGTAAAGTTTTTTTGAAATCTGACACAGCGGTTGCATTAAGGAGAGGTATATCTATAATTCCATGTGAATAACTTGTATTATCATCTACATTTATGATGAGTATTTCTGTTGAATCGATGTGGCTCTGCAAAATCACTGGATGTTTTTAGAACTAGTGAACGTAACGCGCCAATGTAAACTCAGATATTTTGATATAAATATGAACTTTATCAAATAAAACATACATGTATTGTGTAACATGAAGTCCTATGAGTGTCATCTTATGAAGATCACCAAAGGTTAGTGAATCATTTTATCTCTTTGTGCTTTTTGTGACTCCTATCTTTGGCTGGAAAAATGGCTGTGTTTAATTCTGTGGCTTGGTGGTGACCTATAATTATCGTTTGTGGTGCTTTCGCTGCAAAGCATATTTGAAATCGGACACTGTGGTGGGATTAACAACAATATTACCTTTAAAACGGTATAAAATACATGCATGTTTGAGGAATTTGAAATTATGAGATTTCTGTTGTTTTGAATTTGGCGCCCTGCAATTTCACTGGCTGTTGTCATATCGATCCTGTTAACGGGATTGCAGCCATATTAAACAGTTCCCCCATGATCTCTTTATGTTATTAGCTCCTGACTCGGGGTAAGGGTAGAGGAGGTTATTTCAGTGTCTGCACCATAGAACACAGGTATCCTGTCCTGGCAGTATCAAGATGCAGGGAGGAGAGACCCGGGTTGAGTTGCACTTGATATTTGGTCAGGGGGTTAAAGACATACAGTGCCTTCAGAAAGTATCCACGCCCCTTTACTTTTTCTACATTTTGTTGAGTTACAAAGTGGGATTAAAATTGATTTAATTGTAATTTGTTGTCAAAGATCTACACAAAACACCATGTAATGTCAAAGTGGAAGAAAAATTCTAACATTTGTAAAAAAAATAAATAATATATATATATATATATATATATATATATATGTAGTGAAATAAATTACTAATATATAGGTCACTAATAGGTCAGTATTCAATCCCCTAAGTCAATAAATGTTAGAATCACCTTTAAGCAATTACGGTTGAGTGTCTTTCTGGGTAAGTTTCTAAGAGCTTTCCACACCTGGATTGTACAACAATTGCCCATTATTATTTTCAAAATTCTTCAAGCTCTGTCCAATTGGTTGTTGATCATGGCTAGACAACCATTTTCAGGTCTTGCCATAGATTTTTAAGTAGATTTATGTCAACACTGTAACTTGGCCACTCAGGAACATTCACTTTCTTCTTGGTAAGCAACTCCAGTGTAGATTTGGCTTGTGTTTTAGGTTACTCTCTTGCTGAAAGCTGAATTCATCTCCCAGTGTCTGGTGTAAAGCAGACAACCAGGTTTTCCTCTCGAATTTTGCCGGTGCTTAGCTCCATTCTATTTATTTTTTTATCCTGAAAAGCTCCCTAGTCCTAAACGATTACAAGCATACACATAACATGATGCAGCCACCACTATGCTTGAAAATATGGAGAGCGGTACTCCGTAATGTGCTGTATTGGATTTCCCCCCCAAAAAACACTTTGTATTCATGACAAAAACTGAATATCTTCGCCACATTTTTTTGCAGTATTATTTTAGTGCCTTGTTGCAAACAGGATTATGTTTTGGAATATGTTTATTCTGTACAGGCTTCCTTCTTTTCACTGTTAATTAGGTTCATATTGTGAAATAACTACAATGTTGCTGATCCATCCCCAGTTCTCTCCTATCACAGACATTAAGCTCAGTAACTGTTAAAATCACCACTGGCCTCATGGTGAAATCTCTGAGCGGTTTCCTTCCTTTCCGGCAACTGAGTTAGGAACGACACCTATATCTTTGTAGTGACTGAGTGTATTGATACACCATCCAAAGTGTAATAAATAACTTCACCATGCTCAAAGCGATATTCAATTTGTGCTTTGAAAAAATATATATACAGTATATAACCAGTAGGTTCCCTTCTTTGCAAGGCATTGGAAAACTTCCCTGGTATTTGTGTTTGAAATTCACTCTTCGACTGAGGGACCTTACAATTATATGTATGTGTGGGGTACAGATAAGGTTGTCATTCAAAAAACTAATGTTAAACACTTTTATTGCACACAGTGAGTCCATGCAACTTGTTAAGGGACTTGTTAAAGCACATTTTTTTACTCCTGAACTTATTTAGGCTTACCATAACAAAGGAGTTGAATAATTATTGTCAAGAAATTTCCACTTTTCATTTTTAATTAATTTGTAAAAAATATTTAAAAAATCCCCTTTGACATTATGGGTTATTGTGTGTAAGCCAGTGAAAAACAAATCTCAGTTTCATACATTTGAAATTCAGTATGTAACAAAAAAAAATTGGAAAACGTCAAGGGGTGTGAATCCTTTTTGAAGGCACTAACTCAGCTTTTTTTCTCAGCTGGAATGTGCAGTCACTGTGCACGACGGCATGCCGCTACAGTCTGTTTTTCACACATAGACCATTCTTTCTACAAATGTTCGTCCAAGCCCTTCTTCTAGATTTTCCCATCATGTGTTTATCGGTCGTGGCTCTTAAACCAAAACTCCCACACTGGAGTGTTGTTTGTGGAGGCATTGGCACCCTAGGCAGAAAGTGTCCTGAATTTTGTTACAGACAGCAGATACAGTTGAAGTTGGAAGTTTTACATACACCTTAGCCAAATACATTTAAACTCAGTTTCTCACAATTCCTGACATTTAATCCTAATAAAAATTCCCTGTTTTAGGTCAGCTAGGATCTCCACTTTATTTTAAGATTATTCTGACATATCAATATAGGTACTTTTGTAGCCGTTTCCTCCAATATCTTCACAAGGTCCTTTTTGCTGTTGTTCTGGGATTGATTTGCACTTTTTGCACCAAAGTACGTTCATCTCTAGGAGACAAAACACGTCTCCTTCCTGAGCGGTATGACGGCTGCGTGGTCCTATGTTGTTTATACTTGCATACAATTGTTTGTACAGATGAGCGTGGTACCTTCAGGCGTTTGGAAATTGCTGAAAAGATGGACCAGACTTGTGTTGGTCTACACATTTTCTTCTGAGGTCTTGGCTGATTTATTTTGATTTTCCGCTGAATGTCAAGCAAAGAGGAACTGAGTTTGAAGGTAGGCCTTGAAATACATCCACAGGTACACCTCCAATTGACTCAAAGTATGTCAATTAGCCTATCAGAAGCTTCTAAAGCCATGACATAATTTTATGGAATTTTCCAAGATGTTTAAAGGCACAATCAACTTAGTGTATGTAAACTTCTGACCCACTGGAATTGTGATACAGTAAATTATAAGTGAAATAATCTGTCTGTAAACAATTGTTGGAAAAATTACGTGTCATGCACAAAGTAGATGTCCTAACCGACTTGCCCAAACTATAGTTTGTTAACAAGAAATTTGTGGAGTGGTTGAAAAATGAGTTTTAATGACTCCAACCTAACTGTATGTAAACTTCCAACTTCCAATGACTCCAACTATAAGTCTAAATGTTTCTTTAAACAAAATCTTGTTTGTTGGAGTGCTGCAGAAGAATGTACTCACCTGACACTAATCTCTAGGGAACTATGAGTATTTTTGATTCATGTGCAGAACACGAATGTGGGATTTTGGGAGAATTGATCGGTGAACATACAAATTAGCCATATTATATATCTAATTATGTATTCATTACATCACCTGTCAGATTAAGTCACTCTCCTCAGGACTTCTGTCCAACTGAAATATGATAATTAAGAACTACTCTGGCAGCAGATGAGGTGGCAGAACTCATACTATAAATTATGTAGATTTCCATATGAAGGAATACCATACTGTGATGGGCATCAGATGGCCGTCACTGTATTTAATATAATAATATGACAGTGATTAAAACGATTAGCCCCACTGACTCTGATCAGAGCCCATCTTTTGATCAGAGCCCATCTTTTGGCACAGACCCTATCTGTCCCATCCCTAGCCCAAGGCTGTTCCATAAGACTCCATAATAACTACTCATACTTAAGGTTTCTGAGTTGGAGCAGTGTGGCATGGTTTAGAGAGAAACAGGGATTTAAACACTCAAACCAGGGTTTAAGAACAGGATTAACAACAAAGGACTGCCAATCAATATCTTAATCTACCAAATGCTGCAAGAGTTATAACAAAGGCCAATAATCGTGTTTGTTACAGCATTCTACTTTAAAGGAGACTAGGCTCACCCTCAAGTAAACAAAGTTTAAACTAAGTTATTCTTAGAAAATACTTTTAACCTCAGGCTATAGATAGCTACAGTGCCTTGCGAAAGTATACGGCCCCCTTGAACTTTGCGACCTTTTGCCACATTTCAGGCTTCAAACATAAAGATATAAAACTGTATTTTTTTGTGAAGAATCAACAACAAGTGGGACACAATCATGAAGTGGAACGACATTTATTGGATATTTCAAACTTTTTTAACAAATCAAAAACGGAAAAAAATTGGGCGTGCAAAATTATTCAGCCCCTTTACTTTCAGTGCAGCAAACTCTCTCCAGAAGTTCAGTGAGGATCTCTGAATGGTCCAATGTTGACCTAAATGACTAATGATGATAAATACAATCCACCTGTGTGTAATCAAGTCTCCGTATAAATGCACCTGCACTGTGATAGCCTCAGAGGTCCGTTAAAAGCGCAGAGAGCATCATGAAGAACAAGGAACACACCAGGCAGGTCCGAGATACTGTTGTGAAGAAGTTTAAAGCCGGATTTGGATACAAAAAGATTTCCCAAGCTTTAAACATCCCAAGGAGCACTGTGCAAGCGATAATATTGAAATGGAAGGAGTATCAGACCACTGCAAATCTACCAAGACCTGGCCGTCCCTCTAAACTTTCAGCTCATACAAGGAGAAGACTGATCAGAGATGCAGCCAAGAGGCCCATGATCACTCTGGATGAACTGCAGAGATCTACAGCTGAGGTGGGAGACTCTGTCCATAGGACAACAATCAGTCGTATATTGCACAAATCTGGCCTTTATGGAAGAGTGGCAAGAAGAAAGCCATTTCTTAAAGATATCCATAAAAAGTGTTGTTTAAAGTTTGCCACAAGCCACCTGGGAGACACACCAAACATGTGGAAGAAGGTGCTCTGGTCAGATGAAACCAAAATTGAACTTTTTGGCAACAATGCAAAACGTTATGTTTGGCGTAAAAGCAACACAGCTGAACACACCATCCCCACTGTCAAACATGGTGGTGGCAGCATCATGGTTTGGGCCTGCTTTTCTTCAGCAGAGACAGGGAAGATGGTTAAAATTGATGGGAAGATGGATGGAGCCAAATACAGGACCATTCTGGAAGAAAACCTAATGGAGTATGCAAAAGACCTGAGACTGGGACGGAGATTTGTCTTCCAACAAGACAATGATCCAAAACATAAAGCAAAATCTACAATGGAATGGTTCAAAAATAAACATATCCAGGTGTTAGAATGGCCAAGTCAAAGTCCAGACCTGAATCCAATCGAGAATCTGTGGAAAGAACTGAAAACTGCTGTTCACAAATGCTCTCCATCCAACCTCACTGAGCTCGAGCTGCTTTGCAAGGAGGAATGGGAAAAAATGTCAGTCTCTCGATGTGCAAAACTGATAGAGACATACCCTAAGCGACTTACAGCTGTAATCGCAGCAAAAGGTGGCGCTACAAAGTATTAACTTAAGGGGGCTGAATAATTTTGCACGCCCAATTTTTCAGTTTTTGATTTGTTAAAAAAGTTTGAAATATCCAATAAATGTCGTTCCACTTCATGATTGTGTCCCACTTGTTGTTGATTCTTCACAAAAAAATACAGTTTTATATCTTTATGTTTGAAGCCTGAAATGTGGCAAAAGGTCGCAAAGTTCAAGGGGGCCGAATACTTTCGCAAGGCACTGTACTTCTCATGCCTAGAGAGTTGTGAGGTTATTGCATTTTGACTGAACTGAAAAGGACAAATAAAAAGTAAGAAAAGTAGACTAGCTTCTTATGGCTAGGGGTTCTCCGCTCGATAACATTCCACTGAAAAGGCAGCACGCGAAATTCTAAAATATTTTTTGGAAATATGAACTTTCATATATTCACAAGTGCAATACACCAAATGAAAGAAACTTATTGTTAATATTCCCATCGTGTCCGATTTCAATAAGGCTTTACAGCGAAAGCACAACATATGATTATGTTAGGTCAGAGCCTAGTCACAAAAACACACACAGCCATTTTCCAGCCAAAGAGAGGAGTCACAAAAAGCAGAAAGAAAAAATGAATCACTAAGCTTTGATGATCTTCATCAGATGACACTCATAGGACTTCATGTTACACAATACATGTATGTTTTGTTCGATAAGGTGCATATTTATATCCAGAAATCTCAGTTTACATTGACACGTTACGTTCAGTAATGTTTTGCTTCCAAAACATCCAGTGATTTTTGCAGAGAGCCACATAAATTTACAGAAATAGACATCATAAACTTTAATATAAGATACAAGGGTTACGCACAGAATTAGAGATATATTTCTCCTTAATGCAACTGCTGTGTCAGATTTCAAAAAAACTTTTCAGAAATGCAATGGAACTCAAGCTAACTCTCACCTGAACGCACGGTCAGCTCATGCCACTCTGCCAGACCACTGACTCAATCCCCTCTCATTCCTCTCTCCTTTACAGTAGAAGCATCAAACAATGTTCTAAAGACTGTTGACATCTAGTGGAGGCCTTAGGAAGTGCAATTTGACCCCATAGACACTGTATATTCGATAGGCAAAGAGTTGAAAAACTAAAAACCTCAGATTTCCCACTTCCTGGTGGGTTTTTCTCAGGTTTTCGCCTGCGATTTGAGTTCTGTTATACTCACAGACATCATTCAAACAGTTTTTAGAAACTTCAGAGTGTTGTCTATCAAAATGATATGCATATATTAGCAACTGGGACTGAGTAGCAGGCGGTTTACTCTGGGCACGCTTTTCATCCAAACGTGAAAATGCTGCCCCTTATCCCAAACAAGCAAGGCTTCTACAAGCACCGAAACTGTTAACCCAGTCCGTTTTGAACATTTATGGTACAGCAGGCCTATGCCAACTGGTGGCTTGTGGCTGAATTTGGCTCCCAGGTGATTTAATTTGTTGGACATAAAATACTGTAAAAATTAAAGCAAATTGGCTCTAAGTGATTTTCATTTTGTAAATCTTTTCCAAAGTATTGTCACGCATAATAGAGAGATATGTGACCATATACAAATTTAATAAGCGAGGTTCTACTTGGTAATGTTTTACTCAAATATTATACACTACATGACCAAAGGTATGTGCACACCTGCTCGTTAAACATCTCAGTCCAAAATCATGAGCATTAATATGGAGTTGGTCCCCCCTTCGCTGCTACAACAGCCTACACTCTTCTGGATAGGCTTTCCACTACATGTTAGAACATTGCTGCAGGGACTTGCTTCCATTCAGCCACAAAAGCATTAGTGAAGTCGGGCACTGATGTTGGGCAATTAGGCCTGGCTCACAGTCTGCGTTTCAATTCATCCCAAAGGTGTTTGATGGGGTTGAGGTCAGGGCTCTGTGCAGGCCAGTCAAGTTCTTCCACACTGATCGACAGACAATTTCTGTATGGACTTCGCTTTGTGCACGGGGGGATTGTCATGCTGAAACAGGAAAGGGCCTTCCCCAATCTGCTGCCACAAAGGAAGCACAGAATCGTCTAGAATGTCAGTGTTAAGATCCCCCTTCACTGGAACTACGGGACCGTTATTCCTCCTCCACCAAATTTTACAGTTGGCACTATGCATTCGGGCAGGTGGCGTTCTCCTGGCATCCCCCAAACCCAAGTTTGTCCGTCGGACTGCCAGATGGTGATGTGTGAGTCATCACTCCAGAGAACTGACAACTAGCAAGTGTATTCACTGACATTGTCAACCTCTCACTGACAGAGTCTGTAATACCTAAATGTTTGCTCTTTATTTAACCATCTTACATATAAAACCTTATTTGTTCATCAAAAATTGTAAATAGGTCACCACAGGTTAATGAGAAGGGTGTGCTTGAAAGGATGCACATAACTCTGCAATGTTGGGTTGTATTGGAGAGAGTCTCAGTCTTAAATCATTTTTCACACACAGTCTGTGCCGGTATTTAGTTTTCATGCTAGTGAGGCCCGAGAATCCCCTCTCACATAGGTACATGTTTTCACATAGGTATGTGTTTGCAAAGGGCATCAGTGTCCAAAAATCCCCAAATCTGGCAGTGGCTTCTGATTAAATTACATTTTCACAGAACCGCTTGTTGCAATTTTGATGAGGCGCTCTTATTCAGACATCGGTAAGTGGACTGAAGGCAGGGCACGAAGAGATAACGAATCCAGTTGTTTGTGTCATCCGTTTCGGGAAAGTACCTGCGTAATTGCGCACCCAACTCACTCAGCTGCTTTGCAATATCACATCTGACATCCGTAAGCTTGAGATAATTTGCACACAAAAAAATCATAAAATTATGGAAAGACCTGTGTGTTGTTCTTGTTAATGCAGAGAGAAGCGCTCCAACTTAATCATAGCCTCAATTTTGTCCCGTACATTGAATATAGTTGCGGAGAGTCCCTGTAATCCTACATTGATCATTCAGGTGAGAAAAACACCCAGATAGGCTAGTCGTGTGAGAAACTCGTCATCATGCAAACGGTCAGACAAGAGAAAATGACGGTCAGTAAAGAAAACATTAAGCTCGTGTCAATATATTGACCCTTGATAACCAGCGCACTTCTGTATGTTGTAAAAGCATTACATGGTCACTGCCCATATCATTGCATATTGCAGAAAATACTTTGCTTTAACAAAGTTAACCATTTTCACTGTAATGTGCAAAAGTCTTTCAAGCTGTCAGGCATTCCCTTGGCAGCAAGAGCCTCTCAGTGGTTGTAGCAGTGTACCCAAGTGGCGCGGGAGAATCTGCTTGCATGCGCGTTACCACTCCACTATGTCTCCCCGTCATGGCTTTTGCGCCATCAGTACAGATACCAACACATCTTGACCACCAAAGTCCATTTGATTTCACAAAGCTGTCCAGTACTTAAAAAATATATTATCCTGTTGTCCTGGGTTGCAGAAGAGGTCGTCTTCCTTAACTTCCTATGGTATAGGGGATGGTTGCGTCCCACTTGGGCAAAAAAACAGGGAAAATGCAGCGTGGCAAATTTAAAACAATTATATAAAAATCTAACTTTCATTAAATCACACATGTAAGATACTCAATTAAAGCTACACTCGTTGTGAATCCAGCACACATGTCAGATTTGTAAAAGTATTTTCGGCGAAACAGAGACCAAAAAATAATTCTTAACGGTTAGTCCTCTGGGTTTTGCCTACTACATAAGTTCTGTTATACTCAGACATGATTCAAACAGTTTTAGAAACTTGAAAGTGTTTTCTATCCAAATGTACTAATAATATGCATATCTTATATTCCTGGCATGAGTAGCAGGAAGTTGAAATTGGGCACGTTATTTATCCAAAAGTGAAAATGCTGCCCCCTATCCCAAAGAGGTTTTAATTGACCCCCCATATACCAGGAGCTGTGCCAGGCCCGCCACGTCTGTTGACTCATCCAGCTGTAACGCATAGAATTCACTGGCTTGTATGCGAAGCAGTAATTGTTTCAAAACATGTCCTGCCATGTCACTGATGCGTCGTGAAACAGTGTTGTTTGATGGAGGCATTGTCTGTATAGTTTTGTCCTTTTCCCCCAGAAGCAGGAAGAATTAAGTCCACAATAGTATGGGGCTTGCCTGTCCTAGCCACTCGGTAGCTCACCATATATGACGCTTTTAGCCCCTTCTTATTAATGGTATCTGTTGCTTTTATATGTCTTACTAATCTAAAGTTGTCTTAATTCTCGCTTAAAAAAACTCCTGAGGCTTATTTTTCAAATTGAAAAATCAATTTTCAAGCAAACGGAATGAGCAGCAGCTATGTTTGGCCACATATGGACCATTTGTGGCATTCCCGCGAGAGAGTAACAGTTAATGTGATTGGATGTTAATTGTTTGACTAGGCTAGCTGTATTTGACATTGCGTTGTTATTTCGCTGAACACTAGATGGTTTAATTTTATTTTTGGTGGTGAAACAAGGCTACTCAGGCGAAAATAAACCTCACCCAAATGTATAGCCACGTTGGAAAATATAAACGGACTGCTTGAAAATGTGAAGAATTATATATATTTTTATTCGCATACCACCCCAACAGATCCACAGATGACACAATCGCACTCCACACTGCCCTTTCCCACCTGGACAAAAGGAACACCTATGTGAGAATGCTGTTCATTGACTACAGCTCAGCATTCAACACCATAGTTCCCACAAAGCTCATCATTAATCTAAGGACCCTGGGACTAAACACCTCCCTGCAACTGGATCCTGGACTTCCCCTTCTGTACTCCCTGTTCAAACACGACTCCAACACCATCATTAAGTTTGCTGACTACACAACAGTGGTAGGCCTGATCACAGACAACGATGAAACAGCCTATATGGTGGAGGACAGAGACCAGGCAGTGTGGTGCCAAGACAATAACCTCTCCCTCAGTGTGAGCAAGACAAAGGAGCTGATTGTGGACTACAGGAAAAGGCTGGCCGGACAGGCCGCCATTAACATCGGCAGGGTTGTAGTGGAGCGGGTGGAGAGTTTCAAGTTCCTTGTTGTCCAAACACACCAATACAGTCGTGAAGAGGGCACAACAACACATTTTCCCCCTCAGGAGACAGAACATATTTGGCATGGGTCCCCAGATCCTCAAAAAGTTCTAAAGCTGCACCAGAGAGAGCACCCTAACCGGGTAGTGCATACGGCACTGGGGCAAAGCTTCCTGCCATCCAGGACCTATATACCAGGCGGTGTCAGAGGAAAGGCCAAAAAATTGTCAGACTCCAGTGACCAAAGTCATAGACGGTTCTCTCTGCTTCTGCACGGCAAGCGGTACCGGAGTGCCAAGTCTAGGACCAAAAGGCTCCTTTACAGCTTCTACCCCTAAGCCATTAATAAGACTGCGGAGCAATTAATCAAATGGCCACCCGGACTATTTACATTGACACCCCCCCACCTCCATTTGTTTTTACACTGCTGCTACTCGCTGTTTATTATGTATGTATAGTCACTTCACCCCTACCTACATGTATAAATTACCTCAACTAACCTGTACCCCTGCACATTCACTCGGTACCGGTATTCCCTGTATATAACCTCATTATTTTATTGTGTTAGTTAATTATTATTTTTTTAACTTTAGTTTATTTTGTAAATACTTTAACTCTTTCTTGAACTGCACTGCTGGTTAAAGGGCTTGTAAGTAAGCATTTCACAGTCAGTCCTGTTCTATTCAACGCATGTGACAAATAAAGTTTGATTTGAACGTGTTTCCACTTCTCCAAAGTCCAATGGCAGCGAACTTTACACCAATCTAGCTGACGCTTGGCATTGCGCATGGTGATTTTAGGCTTGTGAAGCTCCCAACGAACAGTTATTTTGCTGATGTTTCTTCCAGAGGCTGTTTAACTCAGTAGTGAGTGTTGCAACCGATGACAGATGATTTTTATGCGATTTAGCACTCGGCGATCCCATTCTGTGAGCTTGTGTAGCCTACCACTTCGCAGCTGAGCCGTTGTTGCTACTAGACATTTCCACTTCACAATAACAGCACTTACAGTTGGCCAGGAAGCACTAGCAGGGCAGAAATCTGACAAACTGAATTGTTGGAAAGGTGGCATCCTATGATGATGCTACATTGAAAGTCACTGAGCTCTTCAGTAAGGCCATTCAACTGACAATGTTAGTCTAAGGAGACTGCATGGCTGTGTGCTCGATTTTATACACCTGTCAGCAACGGGTGTGGCTGAAAGAGACAAATCCAATTTGAAGGGATGTCCACATACACTATATATACACAAAAGTATCTGTTTGTGCTTCTTGCGGTCTACAAATTATTTGTAATAATTTATCCAGCCCTAGTTGATGATCACTGCCATAGTCATTGGCTTATGTCATGTATGCTATTTCTAAACTGTCTTGCCTAGCTAAAATATTTGAACCCTTGATTAATTCTAAGCTAAGATCTTTCTTATCTTTTTATTCTAAATGTACATCAAACAGGTTTTAGACCATGTCATAGCATTACCTCTGCTGCATCCCTAGTTATGTGGTTTACTGTATGGATAAAAGGCAACATTGTGCTGCCCTCTTCATTGACATGCCAAAGGCTTTTGATACTGTTGATCACTCACTGCTAATTCAGTCTTTCTTCAATTGGCCCGAGACCAGGCTGCATGTAACCGCTTTAAAAATCACTTGACCGATATAACTCAATGTGTATCTACTGATGGTGTTAAATCAGGTTACCTGTATATTACGAGAGGTGTCCCGCAGGGGTAGATTCTGTGTCCTGTAAATATAACTGATGATATGTACTTTGGATGGTGTCCATATTGATCCGTGTCCCTGTTAACAAATATCTGGGCTTCTGAATAGATGAAAAGCTATCTTTCAAAAAGCATTTTGATGAGTTAACTAAAAGTCTATATACTTTTCTTGCACCCTATTAGTGGAACAAGCTTAAATGTTCTTAAACTAGATGTTTTGGTGTCTCTTGGGCAATCCTGAAAGATGATTGAGGACCTTATTGCTGATGAATGTGTTTGTTTTTATGACCATGTTTTTCTTCCTATGTGCATTTTGCATTTAGATTTTGATGCATGTATTTTCTGAAAATGTATGTAATTCAGGACTCATCTGTAAAATATCCCTTGGTTTCAGTAGGACTACCTGATAAAATAAAGGTGAAATAAATAAATACAAAATGTATGGTCACGTGCTCTCAGATATTTACAAATCGTTGTAAATGTAATGATATGAGGAGCATTCTGTAGACTAAATGTTCTTAAAACCAACGGAAAAATTACTTGCAAGGCTGTTTAAATAAGTTTAGGAATTTATACACAAACTTTAAAGCTGTGCGCACAGGTATTAACAGCCTGTCAGAACAGTCACGCTGTTGTTGCCTAGTTGTTCGCATGTTTTGACGGGGAAAATTACCTTTTGGTAAAAGATTTATGGCAAACGAAAACAAATTACCTGTCAGAAGTCCAATTAATGGAAAAGAGGTGCCTGTGGAGTTAAGATGAATAACAAAAATGCTTGGGTCGCTGCCTCCGCCCAGTGCGCTCCTTCAGATACAATGTTTCTAGTGTTTTAATTCACCGACACAAAAAGTATTTGCAAAACTGATAAAACACGGTTAATGAGCGTACTTAATGTACATACATTTGTTCAAAAATAATGAAAATCTGGTCCTGAAATGTTTCTCCTGAAACATCCAACACAGTTTTCGTAGTCTAGTATATCTGAGCGTCTGGTGAAGAAGGAGGGGGTTCGGGGTTGGTCTGAGAAGAAACGCAATCTGCCCTCCAAAATGACCCAGCTACTGAGAGGTAAACAACCTTACAGCCAACTCTATTTTGATTTTAGTTTTCCCCAAACAAACGCCGATTCAGTCACCGAATTGCTATAGTGTTGGAAAACGTTAAACATTTTAAATGCATGAACTGTGTGCGGACTGAGGGAGCACACCCATGAATCTATCCTAGGCAGCCGATATTTGCGCTAGATTTGCACTATCGTCTAGGTTTGATGTGCATTGCGGGTAATACACTCGTGTCCCCTGTGGACCGGCTCGTAAATATAGCATCCTCCATTCAGACTGCAAAGGCATAATCAACCTCATTAACCATCTTTAATGTCGAGCCGCTTAAAAACAGGAAAATGTGTACTAATAAAACTATTTTTCACCACCATTTTCATATTTTCGGACAATTTGTTGTACACCGTGTTCAGTCAAGGGTGTGCACCATCCTAAATCGAAAATACATGAGAACGCTTGCTTGTTCTGCCCACTATGATTAATTTGCTCCCATTGGAAACGACAGCCTGTGGTCTATCTTGGGTTAGTTACACAAATCTTTGATAATGTCTTTGCAGCTGAATGCCGCTCCATGGGGGACACGAGTGTATTACCAGGAAGGCTCATCAATCCTAGACAGTAGTGCACATGTAGCGCCAACTATTGGCTGCTTAGGCTACCCTGAATCTGTTTTAGGCTGTTTAAAAACATAAAAATGGTGTGCAGTTATTTGGCATTTTGAGACTATTTTCCATATAATTATTTCACAGTTCAAAACAAGTTTAGCACTGTATGTTAGGTCTGAGTGAGGTAACATTCAGTGGGAGTAAAATGATTTCCTAAGCATGCCAGAAAGTGGGGTATAGCCTATTCTAAGGTTGGCCCAGCAGCTGTAAGGATGGCCCAGCAGTTTCAAACAGAGGCAACAGAAGAGAGTCAGTTCCAGGTTAGAACAAAACAAGAAAATTACAAACCTTTGGAAAAAAACAAAAGGCTAAGCTTGGTTATAGGTTACGCCAACTTGGCTTTGGCCTTAAAAAGTTAGCTACATGCTATCCCACACATCAAGACTTTCCCATGTAGGCCTACTACTGTGAGTAGCCTGCCTAGCCCTCGAGTCATTGAGTAATAGCCTCAAGTGGATGTTGCTCTAGATGCGGAAGTCCCGCATCAGGTTCAACATCCACTCGAGGGCTCCCCCTGGCGGGCTGTCCAGGTGAGCTGTACAGTCCAATTTGGAGCCCTCGAGTGGATGTTGAGCGGGACTCAAGGATGTCTCCATCAGGGAGAGCCACTGCTCAACTGGATGTGGAAGTGTCACCAGATACACAGATTCTGTAGTGGTTTGCATTTTGCCTGTACATTTCATAATATCATTTTTATCTAACAGGCTTATATGTTGTTTTGGACTGTTAAGACATTCATTAAGATTAAACTTGACTGTTATCGTTGCATGTAGCTGTCAAGCTAGCTAGCATGCTAGCTATCAATCATAATGGGTTTGGTTAGCTAGCTAACTAGGGTCGTCAACCAGATTAGCATCTGAATTCTAATTATTTTGAGTGTAATGCAGTTGTTTGGTGACACTAACCAGATTTTCATCCAGTTTTTATGGGAGTAAAGTCATACCTTATTAAAGTAAATCATGACAACTGTCATGGAAACAGTTTCAGTACAATTTTACAAATGCCAGCACAATGTTTGGTTTGACATGGTGGGATCTGTTTGTGTCAATAAAATGAATTATGCGAGAAATGAAAGTGAAAACACCTTTATGTGCAAATATTGAAAGAATAATACATTTGGAGTCAGGCGATGACATGGTGTGGTCCTCCCACTACGACCCTGGAAAGCATGTAGTTTATTAGGCTACAGATTAAATAAATTGTGAAGTTCACAGGGTGGTGAAAGTACACGGTATGAACTTTATGCTCCTTTCCAAAAAAAAAAGCCATGGATTACAGGCAACATCCGCACTGAGCTAAAGAGCAGAGCTGCCGCTTTCAAGGAGTGGGACTCTAACCTGGAAGCTTATAATAAATACCATTATGCCCTCCAACGAACCATCAAACAGGCGAAGCGTCAATACAGGATTAAGATTGAATCGTACTACACCGGCTCCGATATTCGTCGGATGTGGCAGGGCTTGCAAACTATTAGATTGCAAAGGGAAGCACAGTCACGAGCTGCCCAGTGACACAAACCTACCAGACGAGCTAAATTACTTTATGCTCGCGTCGAGACAAGTATCACTGAAACATGCATGAGAGAACCAGCTGTTCTGGCCGACTGTGTGATCATGCTCTCAGTAGCGGATGTGAGTAAGACCTTTTAAACAGGTCAACATTCACAAGGCCGCAGGGCCAGCTGGATTACCAGGATGTGTACTCAGAGAATGCGCTGACCAACTAACAAGTGTCTTCACTGACATTTTCAACTTGTCCCTGACAGAGTCTGTAATACCAACATGTATCAAGCAGACCACCATAGTGTTCTTGGGCACAGGGACTAAAGTAACCTGCCTAAATGACTACTGACCCATAGCAGTCACGTCTGTAGCCATGAAGTGCTTTGAAAGGCTGGTCAATGCTCAACACCATTATCGCAGAAACCCTAGACCTACTCCAATTTGCATACTGCCCCAACAGATCCATATATGATACAATCTCTATTGCACTCAACACTGCCCTTTCCCATCTGGACAAAAGGCACACCTACGTGAGAATACTATTCATTGACTACAGCTCAGCGTTCAACACCATAGTGCCCTCAAAGCTCATCACCAAGCTAAGGAACCTGGGACTAAACACCTCCCTCTGCAAATGGATCCTGGACTTCCTGACAGGCTGCCCCTAGGTGGTGATGGTAGGTAGCAACACATCTGCCACGCTGATCCTCAACAGGGGGCCCCTCAGGGGTGCGTGCTCAGTCCCCTCCTGTACTCCCTGTTTACGCATGACTGCATGGCCAGGCACGACTCCACCATCATCAAGTTTGCCAATGACACAACAGTGGTAGGCCTGATCATCGACTACGACGAGACAGCCTATAGGGAGGAGATCAGAGACCTGGTCGTGTGGTGCCACGACAACCTCTCCCTCAATGTGATCAAGACAAAGGAGCTATATGAAAAGGAGGGCCGAGCACACCCCCATTCTCATCAACGGGGCTGTAGTGGAACAGGTTGAGAGCTTCAAGTTCCTTGGTGTCCACATCACTAACGACCTATCATGGTTCAAACACACTAAGACAGTTGTGAAGAGGGCATGACAAAGCCTATTTCCCCTCAGGAGAATGAAAATATTTGGCATGGGTCCTCAGATCCTCAAAAGGTTCTATAGCTGCACCATAGAGATTCACTGCCTGTTATGGCAACTGCTCAGCCTCCGACCACAAAGCACTACAAAGGGTAGTGCGGACGGCCCAGGACATCACTGTTCTCTCTGCTACCGCACGTCAAGTGGTACCGGAGCGCCAAGTCAAGGTCCAAAATGCTTAACAGCTTCTATCCCCAAGCCATAAGACTACTGAACAGCTAATCAAAGGGCTACCCAGACCCCTCTTTTACGTGTTGTGGAAATATTCAGTCAATAACATTTCAAAAATACCAGAGCCTGTGAGTTAAATTAGAAAGTAATACAAGTAATATAAGCCGAGCTGGTTCATGAAGCAACTCCCTTTCCAGCCTTGGCACACTTTTTATACAGGTTTCATCCTTATGTAACACACATAGTAACTCCTCTTTATGTTAATGATTCATCCCCTCTGGCATTTAGCCGCCGTTATCTTTTTGCCACATAGTAACTCCTCTTTATGTTAATGATTCATCCCCTCTGGCATTTAGCCGCCGTTATCTTTTTGCCTTGCACTAATTTTAGTTTAGTTTCACATTAGGGCATAGAAACATTATGCCATAGTAATGATACAAAAATGAACAGACATGCCCACTCAAGACAAGTGTATGTTGTTGTGTCTTTGGCTATGCCGGATTAAGTGATATGACATGCTATTCTATAAAATCATTTCTCCGTAATTAATATCACCTGATTGAGCTAATCATGTAAATGTAATTAACTAGAGTTGGGCACCAAGAAAGAATATTTATAGAGCCGTTATCTTCCAAATAAACTCTTAAAGACCTAGTAATATTTTACATCAATATCAGTCAATATCAATCGTCGTCTTAATTCAGTCTCATCTGAAAGTTGTATATTCTTGGTTATCTGCACGAACCCTGGCTAACAATTTGAATCAGCAATACAACATTGGGTTTAATCATTTATTTCCTAAATACCTAACTAATCACACAGAATTACACATACACATAATTAAATCATAACTTGATTACAAATGACGTCATAAAGGAAAACGTCCCTAGCGGGCGGAACAGATGACAGCTTGTTACACAAAGGAAAAGGGCTGGGTTTGAGTGAAGGAGCGGGAAGACTGAGGAACAAAGGGAAGAAGCTGGGCTATTGTAAATATTGTATCTGATGCATTCTAAATTACCGCCCATTTGGAAAAGGAAAATGCAATAAATATTTACTCTGAGCTGCGCTTCGGTAGGTTGGTGGTAGATGGAAGGCTGTGTTGCCAAACCGAGTCCTTTGAAGAATGTCTCTGGTTGTCAATTGGATACGTTGTAGTAACGTTGTTGGGTGATAGACGGGATAGTCTGTCTGTTCCTTCCTAACCCTTGTTGCATCTGCTGTTACTAACTCAACGGCTAGGAGGTATCACTTCTGTAGTGAATAAGAATTCAAAGTTCATACCATTCGCAACCAAAGCTCACGCTGATGTTGGCTTCGTTCTGTAGTTATCTGAACCATTCTGACATAGGACCGTTGTCCTCACATCTTTGGAACAGGAAGTTATGTTGTCGTCAAGGGCTTATATAGGAAGGGAGAGGAGGGAGTGTTTGAAAAGTTTTATAGCCCATGTCCCTTCTTATGAAAATCCAAATCTCTAATTTTAGTAGCTAAAATCACATTTCATCCCATCACAAATAATTTCATATTCAAACATTTAAATTGAACAACAATTCCATGTGAATCCGATAACTCTGTGTAGACTTTCCACTGTAGAGTTTGTCATCTTATCATTGAAGAGAATGTCTCAGATGACAACCGAACTGACATCATATTCATTAAGTACCACCACATATGTTCAATTGGTCGCATTACCAGAATATAGTTAATTTCCTCCACCTTCTGATGTTCCCCGAATCTCTATGTTAACCAAGGGTTTTGCAAATGGAACCTCAGTAGGGTAGAGAGAGGAAAAAGGGGGGGAAGAGGTATTTATGACTGTCATAAACCTACCCCCAGGCCAACTTCATGACAATGTCTAATGGTGCCTAATGACCTACAGAGGACACACAGAGTGCACTTATCCTGCTGACTACTTTCATAATGTATAATGGGCACATATGTACTGGAAAATGTCCAATATATGCTGCTGTTACTCTGTTTATAATTTATGCATAGTCGCATTAACATTACCTCAACTACCCGGTGCCCCCACACATTAACAATGTACCGGTAACCCCTGTATATAGCCTCATTTTACTGTTTAATTATTTTTTCTTCAATCTTAAAACATTGTTGGTTAAGGGCTTGTAAGTTATCATTTCACTGTAAGGTCAACACCTGTTGTATTCAGCCCATGTGACAAATAACATTTGATTTGAAACTTTTCAGAGGAGTGCGGGAATCAGGTCTTCATGGTCAAATTGCTGCAAAGAAACCACTACTAAAAGGACACCAAGAAAAATGAGTAATGGACATGGAAGTCTGTCCTTTGGTCTGACTCCAAAATGTGATTGTTCCAACCGCTGTGTCTGAGACGCAGAGTAGGTGAACGGATGACCTCCACATGTCTGGTTCCCACGTTGAAGCAGGTATGATCGTGCTTAGCTTGTAACACTGATTTATTTAGAATTCAAGGCACACAACCAGCATGGCTACCATAGCATTCTGCAACATGTCATCTCATCTGGTTTGCGCTTAGTGGGACTTTCATTTGTTTTCCAACAGGACAATGACCCAATACACCTCCAAGCTGTGTATGGGCTATTTGACCAAGGAGGAGAGTGAGGGAGTGCTGCATCAGATGACCTGGGCTTCACAATCACTCGACCTCAACACAATTGAGATGGTTTGGGATGAGTTGGTCTGCAGAGTGAAGGAAAAGCAGCCAACACGTGCTCAGTATATGTGGACAATCCTTCAAGACAGTTCGAAAAGCATACCAGGTGAAGCTGGTTGAGAGAATACCAAGAGTGCAAAGCAGTCAAGGTAAAGGGTGGCTTTGATTTAATAGTTATTTCATAGTTGCCTTCACTATTATTCCACAATATAAATAGTAAAAAAAAAGACATTCTTGAATGAGTAGGTGTCCAAACCTTAGAGCTAAGTATACAGTACCAGTCAGTGTTGATAAGAGCAAACATTTACTGAGCATAAAATGTAAATGTTTGTGTATGTGTATGGTTTAGAAGCCAAAACTCACGTCGGCATTCGTTAATGAAGGAGAATGCGGTTCTTGTCGAGTTCCACAAATCCACAAGGAGTCAATAGAAACAATTGTCATGACTTTGGCCTGAGGGGGAGGTTTATTACCCCCATAAATACCTTTCCCCTTTTTCTTCTCTCTACTAATGTGACTATTGAAAATCCCATTGTTAACATTGAGTGAGTCTGGTGACATCAAAATAATAGAAAAGGAACCATATTTCGGTAATCCAACCAGTTGAAAATATGCGTTGGGACTTAATGAACATGTCAGTTCAGTTGGCATCAGACATGATTACTGAGGATAGGACAAAAATCAATCTTGGAAAATCAACACATTCTAGTTATCAGATTCACGTGGAATTGTGCAATTTAAATATGAAACTATTTGTGAAAAGATTAAAATGTAATATTTAGCTCCTAAATGAGAGAATTGGTTTTCAAGAGTGAACTATGCTCAACTCAGTGGCCCCGCCCATGTGAACAGACACTGGTTGTAAAACTATGAAACACGGCCCTCTCCCAATTCTATAAGCCCCTTGACGAAAACGTAACTTTCTGTTCCAAGGATGTGAGGACTTACCATCCCCACGTTGAAAGGACAAAGACCACTTACAGAAATAAACCAACTTCAGCAAGAACCTAACGAAATTAGCATCGAATTTCAATGTGAAGGTGACGACCTACACGCCGGAAGGTCGAATTTCGACTATACCAGCCTGAACATAGCATGAGCTTAAAGTATGACAACTTGGTATGAACTTTGAACTCTTATTCACTAAAGAAGTGATACCTCCTAGCCGTTGCGTTAGCCCACGTCTACAGTACACGACGACGGTACTACCAAGTATCCGTTCTACCACCAGACATTCTTCAAAGGACAACCCAGCCTCCCATCTACGACCAACCGATCGAAGCGCAGCTCAGTAAATATTTATTGCATTTTCCTTTTCAAATGGGCGGTTATTTAGAATGCATAAGATACTATATTTACGATAGCTGCCTATGGCCCGATGCACAACCTTTTTGCTCCTCAGTCTTCCTGCTCTTTCACTCAAACCCAACCCCATCTCTTTATGTAACCAGCCGTCGTATCTATTCCGTCCGCTAGGGACATTATCCTTTGACATGATTTGTAATCAATGTATGACCCATTCTGTGTAGATGTAATTCTGTGTGAATATTTAGTAAATAAATAAACCAAATTTGTATGGATGATTCAACCTGTTAGCCAGGGTTCGTGAAGATAACTAAGATTTTACAACTTTCAGATGTGACTAAAGGTGACTAAAGGTGACTAAATATTGATTGCTACTGATGTAAAAGATTACTAGGTCTTTAAGAGTTTATTCGGAAGATAACAGCTCTATAAACATTATTTTGTGGTGCTGACTTTCTAGTTAACTATTTACCCGATTAGCTTAACCTCGAGTGTAGGGGGCAGTATTTTGATGTTTGGATAAAAAATGTACCCAAATGAAACTGCCTATTTCTCAGGTCCAGAATATGCATATAATTGTCAGATTAGGATAGAAAATTCTAAAGTTTCCAAAATTGTCAAAATATTGTCTGAGTATAACAGAACTGATATTGCAGGCGAAAACATGAGGAAAATCCAACCAGGTAGTGCCTAAGAGAAACGAATCTCCCTGTTCCATTGCATGCCTATCCTCCATTTAAAGGGATATCAACCAGATTCCTTTTCCTATGGCTTCCACATGGTGTGAACAGTCTTTAGACATAGTTTCAGCCTTTTATTCAGCGAGAAAGATCACATCGCGTCATTCGATGGCTGGGTGCCAGCTGCGTTTTGCATGCGCCAACAGAGTGGAGCAGACATTTTCTCTCTCCTATTGAAGCTACAGTCCGGTTGAAATATTATCGATTATATTGTAAAAAAAACAAACTGAGGATTGATTTAAAAAACGTTTGACATGTTTCTACGAACTTTACGGATACTATTTGGAATTTGGCTACCCCATCGTGACCGCTCGAGCCTGTGAATTACTGAACATAACGCGCCAAACAAATGGAGGTATTTTGGATATAAAATAATCTTTATGGAACAAAAGGAACATTTGTGTAACTGGGAGTTTCGTGAGTGCAAACATCCGAAGATCAAAGGTAAGCTATTTATTTTATTGCTTTTCTGACCAACCTACTTTGCTGCTAGCTGTTTGTAATATTTTGTCTGCTGAGAGAGATGTCCTTACATAAACGCTTGGTATGCTTTCGCCAAAAAGCTTTTTTTAAAATCTGACATGCCAGGTGGATTAACAACAAGCTAAACGGTGTTTTGCTATATTGCACTTGTGATTAATCCCTGAGCTGACATGGTACAAATATGTCGTTCTGGCCCTGAACAAGACACTGTTCCTAGGCAGTCATTGAAAATAATATTTTTTCTTAACTGACTTGCCTAGTTAAATAAAGGTCAAATAAAAAGCCTTGCCAAGGCGGTCGATTTGCGTTTCGATTATTTAATTTAAAAAAAAATAACACCCAAAGTTTGATGTCACTACGACAATTTTCTACATATGTCGATAGCCAGACTGCAAGCCAGCCAGCCGTATGTCATATTCCTATAAACTTCCAGTGTAGTGAGTGGCTTTAACACAATGCTACATATACTGGCCTGCTTGAACAACAATAGCAGAGGTGCAGACAAAATTACCCAGGGATTCCATAGAAAAAACTTTTGTTTTGCATTATTTTAGTTGAAGTGGACATTTAATTTAACAAAAGATTACATGAAGTGGAAAGTACTACTTTATAGTAAGATTTGACAAATTTAAAATGGTTACAGTCAAATTCATTTTTGCAAATCACTAATAAACCAAAGTTGAGTGACCTCATTTGTTAGTATTGCTCTAAGCAAGTGGAAATGCAGGATTTCGTCAAAGATTCAGGAGGAAATATCAGTCCATTGTAGAGTTGAGATGGGCACGGCCTTCTTTACAGGCCACTGCAATTAGACACAACTCCAAGTTCCAGGCCACTGGAAGCGAGCCAGAAAACAAACATCCACCAATCACATTGCGTTGAAAACAAACACGTAATAAGGAGAACACTCAGGGGACTGAAGTTTAGAGAAGAGCCAGCCTAATGCAGGCACTCAAGAGAAACAGCGCAGGGCAATATTCCACTGCTTAGTCTTAGACATGTCTTTTTTAATGGAGATGCTATCCACAGTGGGCAATCAGGGCCAGCTCACAAAGTAGCAAAACAGAGGAACAGCACATTGAAGCAGAGGGGAATGGCTAACATCTAGCCATAGCAAGCTACAAGATGCCCCACCACCAACCCAAGTGCCACACAACATTGAAGATGGAAGGCTCAAACTAGGATGTTTTAGTGGCCTTGGGACGATGAGCAGTGAAGCCCCGCCTTTTGATGGCCCCACCTGTTTAGTAATCAAGTAGTGACCCGGCCAGCACAGAGAGAGAGGAAGGTTCACCAGCTCCTCATCTACCTATGTTGGATAGGACAAGGTCAAACAGGATCGCAGAAAGGACTACAAGTTCTAAAAGCTGTTCACTTACAATCACTCTCCAGCTCATCCCCTGCACAATGCTGATGGAATAGCTGTAGACAGACACAGCGATGACGTTATTGACTGCCACCTTCCCATACATTTCATTCCCTTGAGTCACGGTGAAGCTGGTCAGTCTGCCTTTATAGTCTTCACACACCGTGGCCAGCGTATAGACAGGTGTCCTGGAAGTCAAACCTGTGGCCATCTAATGACATGTAGTGGAGGTCACCTGACACTAAACATGTGGCCTGTCCAATTGGGTGGCACCCCAACACCCAGTTTACCACCTTGCAGGCCTCCCCGGCACCACACTTGGCCTTCCGGCAGGAGATTGCCCAGTTCTCCCACAGGTACACTGGTCTAGACAGTGACCCTGGGGTAGAAGGTCTCCCTCTTCCTGTAGTAGCGCCCCCCGTAAGAGCACTGGCAGCCCTCAAAACAGGACTGGCGACATGTGGAGAGGCTTGTACAGGTGGCAGGGCAGCCTGGGGCACTGAGGCTATAGTGGCCGTTGGCTGGACAGGACAGAGCTGTGGTACAAAGAGGGTTGAGGTGTTGAGGATTGGAAATTATGCAAACATTTCTAGAAGCCACAACCTGGATTATAAAAGCTGATCCACCCCCCAAACCAGGATTGTGAGTTTGATTCCTGGGACCAGCCATATGAAAAATATATGCAGGCATGACTAAGTAACCTTTATTGAACCAGGAAGAGACCAGAGGTTAGAAACGTATTTAGCGAGGGGGACATGGCTTTGGATAAAAATGTATGCTAAACGGCATATGATGTAAGGTAACGCCGACTCACGACAGAAGCCATCACTCCTCCAGGAATGGACTGTCACCCCCTTGCTCTGACAGGCAGAGACTTAGGCCTCTACCACATCGCACGCCGACCCCTGGTAACCATGATTATAACAGGCATCGACAACAGTCCTCCAGGTACGGAGCAGGGTCCACGGCGCCATGGCACTCTTTGAAGGAGCCGGCTTTGTCTGCTATGATGCCACAGCGGGAGCTGTACACATTCTTCTCTGCATCCGAGCAGGACTGGCATTGTGTCCCCTAGCATCCAGAGGAGCAACCAGGCACAAGGGCCACCCGCCAGCTCACACCCAGCCAGGTGGCGTTGAGCGCGGGATGACCGTCACGCATAGTGAGCTCGACCTGAGGCATGGCACTGTAGTTGCCACACAGGCCGCAGACTGCCCCCTGGTAGGTGCTGGGGAGTTTGTCAAAGGTCAACGTGATGCCCGCAGCAGTCTCCACCACCGCCCTTCGGTCACTATGGAACACCATCAGCTGACTCTTCAGCTCCAGGGGCAGGGACGCAAGCTGTCCATTCAACCGAGACGAAAGAGGAAGGACAATTATATGGGAGCTTATAGATTTTTTTCATTGTAATTCCCAGTTAAACGATAATTTCATTAAATCCGCAAGGATTAATGACTAGACAGCTTAATTAAAATAGCTGTAACAGCACCATGAGTGGTAGAATAAACTACGTGTTAAATAACAATTATAAAGTCCTGTAAATATACTAACTAACCCCCCTCTATACATCTGTCCCTATCCAGTAACACTCCCCAGGATCTTGAAGGGGTAGTCCCTGCTGATGGTGAGGGAGACGCCGTAGATGACAATCTTTGTGTAGGCCACATTTCTGCACTGTCACCTTGAACGGCACCAGGCCCGGCTTCTGGGTGCACACCGCCACCAGCTGGTACTCACAAGTACCCTGGTAGTCAAACCGGTGGCCGTCGAAGGTAATGAGAGTCACCTGAAACGGTGCAAGTGCTGGGTGGTAGGCAGGAGTGTTTCCCATCCACCAGACTGCACTTCTTGTTGGCCGAACAGGAGGCCTCGAAGCAGTTCACCATGCCCAGAGAGGTGTTACACTCACACAGACACGGTCTGCCCAGAAGCGCTGACCAGCCTTGTAGTAGCGACCCTGGGAGGAGCAGCCGCAGTGTTTGGCAGGCACAGCCGCCCAACGCTGAGGACTTAACCCTCATCACACACACACAAGATTCTGTGCAGACACTCACACATAGCGGGGCCTCATTTGACAAGGGGCAAGTGTCATAGGTGACGGGCAGGCCGTAGTCCGTTGTGATGATATAGTGGAAGCCCTCCTGGAAGACCTGCACTGCCCGCCACTCAGACTCAGAGGCAGGTGGTTGAACATTCCATTCACCTGGTTGGAGGATAAACAGTCTTGTGGTCAAACCTTGTCAAAACTGTGCTAAAGAATAAATGCGCCATCCTGATTTTTTCCAATGATCACAAACACAGAAAACGTGGCACACCCCTTTCCCCACCTCACATCTCGTTGGGGCCGCAGGAGAAGTTATTGCATTCCACCTACAGATGATCAGATATTCTGAAACATCAAGGAAAAGACAAGTGCAATGGAATTTCTGTACAGCCAATCAGCTATACAGCAAATCGCAAGGTAATATCTCAATACAAATACTCCTATTAAAAGTTAAGTTATTTATACTTATCCATCCTGGGTGCACTTGTACCACTCACACTTCCGGTTGGGGTAGAACATCTGGTTGGTGTTGTAGTAGCGGCCACTATGAACACAGCCACACTGGGCGACGCGGACACAGTGGTCACCGAGAAGCCCTCGTTACACTGGGTGAGGCAACCTGAGGGAGGGGACAGGCTCTGGCAAGTGGCAGGACAGCCAGAAACACCTCAGTGGCTGTGGGCTGGACACTTGCCCTTATACAAACACACGTCATACACGCAGTCCTCAAAGATTCCCACCGGATTCACTGTGGCAAAGCAGTCCTGGAAAGGCCCCGTCGGGTCCCTCAGAACCGCCTCTTCTGGTTGACTTCAGTTGGGACAGGCCCAAATACAGCCATGGACACAGCCAGGGATCTGCTCCAAGCTCCAACTGGCCCCGAAGTCCTCTGACCGGGCATGGGTGGCCTCATTCCTGGGTACAAGGTCATCTTGGCACTGGTATCTTAGTTGCCACACAGGCCACAGACAGCGCCCTGTTGGTGGTGGGTAGGGTGACAAACATTGTTCCAGTCGAAGGAGACGTTAAGGCCAAAGCTGGTGATGACCACAGAGTACCAGCCACTCCTGTAGACAGACACCTGACTGCTGTTCAGATACATAGGCAGGTTGACCAACTCATTGTCCACCTGGAAGAACAAGGAATATAAATGTTGAGGTGAGTGAACTGGAATATTAAATGGGGGAAGAATCTGAGTGAGGGATATAAGGATATAAATTGAGATTTGCTTTTGTTCAGAGTGACATTTGAGCTGCTATTCAGTGTTTAATTATAATACTCCATGTGCTCTTAAAACCAGAGCGTAATTGAAAACCCCTCCGGCTCTTACAGAGCCTGGGAAGTATTCACCAACTTAGCTCAAAGCACTAACTTTGACCAAGTGAACCGAACATGCTTCATGAGGCAGGTTCAATAATCAACTACATTCATTTAAAGGGGGACATTTTAAATTATTTTACAGAAATTGATTAAAAGGTCATGAACTAGGCATCAGAGATGGTTTGCTCACATCGTATATAGACTTGTTTATACTGTATTATTGACTGTATGTTTGTTTTACTCCATGTGTAACTCTGTGTCGTTGTATGTGTCGAACTGCTTTGCTTTATCTTGGCCAGGTCGCAATTGTAAATGAGAACTTGTTCTCAACTTGCCTACCTGGTTAAATAAAGGTGCAATAAATAAATAAATAAAACCCTGTGAGACCCATGGATGCAAAAATTTAACTATTCTTGAATTTGCATCCTGGACTGGTCCTAAACTAAAAATATGTCAAACACTACCTAGTGAATCTCCTTAGACCCAGATGTATCGCTTAGTAGTAGTTGTGTTTCAGTATGGTTATTGTGGCATCACAAATGGTTACGATGCTTAATTTGTATTATAAATTGAGTAGTCATTAATTTTAAGCAAATTGGCACAAAAAATAATAGGTAAGATTAATAGAATGCAAAATAATAATTACTGTAATTTCATATTCTCATGGAGGAATTATTTGTCAACATTCCATATTCATAATAACTAATTGTCACATAATTCAGATAATTAGTCAACAATTAATTAAACCCACTTACCACAGATGAATAGAGCCACAAATCCATCCAGTAGTTTGGTCCCCATGGCTTAAACCAAAGAAATGTAGTCAATCCAATTCTCATAAAATATTATTTGCACCACGTCACTCACTTAATACGTTTCTTATTTCTTAAATTATGAGATTTCTTTTTAAATATTGTCAAAAGATCTTACCTGAGAGGGGACTTTGGCATGAGGAAATCAAAAGGATGCCATCCTTAAATACTAATATGATCCCAAGCTAATTACTAATCAGAGCCCTTACAAGCTTAGAGGTGAGCATTTGATCCACTAATCAAATGAATATATTCTCTGCCTCAAAATAAGGGCTTGTCAGTCGACTTTTTGCTATTGGGATCCTGTATTGACATAGGCCCGACATCCACAGATTAGATTATATGGAATGCATTTGCAATATTTAGTGTGAGAAAATCCACTCCAACCTGTGAGTAATTCTCATAGATACTGTTGTTGGTCAATTTCTTCAACAGATGATCAGGTCTATAATTAACTTAGTAATACAACTGTAGGCAGAAGTTGGTGCAGAGTACAGCATATGATATCTCTCCCCAGGTTCTGCAAAATGTCTAAGACATCCTGTAACACATATAGCCTCTACCAGTCCTCCTTGCATGAGGTTCCCTGGCAACATTTTAATAAATCTAACCTCCCCCTGGCAGCAGCAAACATCTTGTCAGCAATTTAAAACTCAGAAGTGGGTTTGACCGAAACTTGACCTTTCATCACAAGTATAGGGTCATAACAAGGTGAACGAGTCTAAGTATCTTCTGGCAGGTGTCTGTTTTCGTCAGGCCTGCGGCAGCCTTGTGTTCTTTGGAAACCAGTCGTATTCTCAGAACCTCAGACAGGTTGGGGCCCAGACAGGAGGAGTCTGAGCGTAGGCGGTTTCTGCCTTCTGATAGTGTCTGAAGGGCACAACACTCAAAACAGGTGTAAACACAGAGGTCTCCAAAAGAGAATACCTTAAATTTGATCATAACACAATGTATTAACCCTTTAAAAGGTATGGGGCCTTGGTTTAACCCCTTCACTGTATGTGGAATTTCCCCTCATGGGGTAAAACTTGACATTCGTAGACCATTTCAAATGAATGAATTAACACTAACTGAAGAACATATAGTGATCCACAGTAACAACATATGGGTCGCAGTTTGTTTGGGGAAAATATACATTCTGTAAACATTATTAAAGTGTGCAATGTCTATGTATATAGGGCAGCAGCCTCCAATGTGCAAGGTTGAATAACGGGGTGGTAGCCGAATAGTGACTGTGATTAACTTCAGGGCAGAGTACTGGGTGGAGGCTGGCTAGTGATGGCTATTTAGCAGTCTGATGGTCCTTGATGATCTTTTTGGCCTTCCTATGACATTGGGTGCTGTAGATGACCTGGAGGGCAGGCAGTGTGCCCCTGGTGATGTGTTGGGCAGAGTGCACCACCCTTTGGAGAGTCCTGTTGCGGACGTTGCCGCACCAGAAGGTGATACAGCCCAACGTGATGCTCTCAATGGTGCATCTGTGAAATTTTGTGAAGGTCTTAACAACTGGATGAAGTCCTGGTGTAAAGGGTGGCAGTAGCCGACACCTTGAGCAATCCAGGGAGGCAGAGTGTCCGGGGCAAGCAATTATTGCAAATAGAGGGAAGGCAAACCCTCTTTGGCTTGATCAAATAAAACATGACACGGTCTAATATTTTATTTTTGTGAAGTTGGTCGGCAGGTAGTGGGGTTGGATAAATGTAGGCTGGTGAGTGATTCTATGAAATATTCTTGTCATTTCCCCGATTTGCTCAGTTTGGACGGGTGACCAGCTCTAGGAAGAATCTTGGTGGTTCCAAACTTCTTCCATTTAAATATGATGGAGGCCACTGTGTTATTGGGAATCTTAAATGCTGTCTATTTTTTGGTACCCTTCCCTAGATCTGTGCCTCGACACAATCCTGTCTCGGAGCTTTGCAATTATGGGGTATTGTGTGTAGATTGAGGAACATTGTTTATTCAATGCATTTTAGAATAAGGCTGTAACGTAACAAAATGTGGAAAAAGTCAAGGCCTCTCAATACTTTCAGAATGCACTGTAATGTGGGATTCTGAGCAGCTTAACTCAATGGAACTAGTGTGTGAAGTTTCTTTCCATTCTGGTAACGTAAGCAACTAGAGCAGCGGTGAAGACCATTGTGTCAAAATTCAGTAGGATGGTTACCACTGAAACCAACAACCAGCCCTCAATAGTTCATATTGAATGGGACAGTTCCATAAGAACGGCACTCACGTGAAGTTCAAATCGAATCAAAGTATGTATGTATGAATTAACAACACGCATATGTTTTCAAAGGTTTTACAACAGATTTGCATACATTAGTCAGTCGTCATCCTTTATCAATTGAAGCCACTGTGAGGAGAGCGAACGGTATTTAGAAACATAACTGACTTGCTATACTGACAAATAAGGATTCTAGGGATGAATACTAAATGCACTTAAATGCGTACCAGCCAGGGAAGTCTGCGAGGACAGTGGCCTGGCCTTACTCCGACAGCAGTGTGTTGTGGTTTCCATAGAGACCGCACAGCTCACCAGGCAGACCACTGCGACAGCTTTACCGTCACCACAGAGACTCACACTTCAACCTCCAGCTTAGCGTCCTTCCAAGGATCCCTCAGGACCACCTCGACCGCTGACCTCTCCTGGGTCATACTGAGGGACAGGGATGAGGAGGAGAGAGAATAGGGGTGGGACAGGGTCCGTTCACCTAGTGGTGAAAGGGATGTGTTAATGGATACTTTAAGATTTATTTTATTAAAACTGTCCAGAGTGACCATAAACATTACATTTTAAGCCAAGGTCTTCACTCTACACACCTCCACATGGCCATCCTGGGTCACAAAGTTCTTGCCATTCAGCAAGACATGCAGCACATTGACAGGCCTGGAGTTTCCACAGACCCCACGGTAGGACAACATTCTGAACTACGCGTCACTAGCTATGTCACACAGGGACACCAGCAGGTAGGGGGCCTGGGGCTCCAGGGTCTGCTGCAGCCCACTCAGAGTGGTCAGCTTGAAACAGTCCTGGAGGGAACAGACTCAGGCCTTGCAGCCCCCAAGCCCAGAGGCTACTGCTGCCCTTGACTGCAGGCCGTCATCTCCCACATCATCCATCCCAGGGGATGACGCCATCACTTTTCAGCACAGCCCATGTAGAGTTGCTCCTCATCCTGAGGACAGTGACACCTGAGCCACAGCAAATTGACTGGAACACCAAATGCAATAGATTTCACATAGCATTTATACATTTTAATTTAATTAAATGTCTGGTGTTCCCACCAAATATCAATTCACCCATTCATTACACTACTGTAGCTATTCGAGTTACCTTTATGTAATGTAAGGCTGAGGCGTAGTCCTCCAGGGAGAGGCAGGTGGCGTCCATGTGGCCCCACCGCCCTCGCATACTCATCCCTGTAGGACTGGGCCTTCACCCTTCTCCAGCAGCCTCCAAACACACTGTTCCTGGCCATCACCACGTCACAGGCACCCATGGCCTCGGGATACGTCACACTGGTCATCACAGCTGTGGAAGTAAGGCTAAGGGTTCAACACTGAGGCACCCTCTCCAAACAGACTCAGATCGTTGAGCAGCGCCTCACAGAAAATCACTGGTCTCAAACAGCTTTGTGGTCCTGCTCTTCGCTGCACCCCAGCTGACTGGAGCCACAGGTGGACCTGCAGCCCCTCCTGTCCTCCAGCTGTGGGCCAACTCCAGGGTGTTCTGAGTACGCTCGCCGTCCGACAGCAGGGAGTCGTCCTGTCTGTTGCCGGTGCCACAGAGACCGGAAACAGCAGAGTCATAGGTGCGGGGAAGGATGACCATGGTGGTGCCAGTCTTCTACAGAATCAGCTGCAGGCCAAACTCCAATCTGGATGACGAGGGGGAGAGAGGTCACCACAAGGCTTTTAAGGAAGGAGTATGGTAAGGGTTTGTGCAGTCCATTAACCTGAGGTGGAAAAAGTTAAACTGCTGTTGCAGCTGGCAGCAGAGATGCTGACGGTAAAGGGGATCAACCCTGTCTGATTGGAGCTTGACTGAGCCAGCATGTATGAACAGCTATCCCTGAAGTAAAACTCTTGCCCGTCAAAACGAATTAAATGTTGCCACCCATCAAGGTACAGTAGAAGGGTTGTGAGAGTTGGCAGGCTCGCCTGCCCTCCAGCTGCTTACAGATGTAAGCATGTGAGGCACTGGGCAGGGGTGCAGAGGATGTCCCCAGTGGCTGGGTCACAGAGGCAGAGCTGTCCACAGTCTTCTGGGGTCCGGAAGGTGGTATTGAGTCTGGTAGTTTTCGCTGGGATCAGTACAGCCACACTGCTCTGGACACACACACCCCTCTGAGAAATCAAGAGAAATCAATTTGAGATGTTTTATTCTGGAAACAAGCAAGAGATCCTATTATATGTACTCCAACAAGTGAAGTGAATGTAGTACAGGTTTGTCAATGTATTCAATCCCCTCCATGTTAACTCAGCCTAACAGTCCATATTGCTGACTACAGTAGATGACTAAGCTGGTGCAGGGATCAGAGCAGTAATGTTACCTACTGTACCTGTGCTGTGGCAACCGAGGACTTCATTTGAGACAGTGCAGACATGCTGGTCAGGGCAAGCAAATGGTTCACAGACCAGGGAAGCCCCACAGGTGCAGATCTGTGGGAGGCCTGCAGTGCACTTCTGGAGAGGCCTGCTCTCTGAGGCCAAGGATAAAGACACAGGTTTGAATAAACAAACTATACTCAGTAATTAAACATGACCAGTTCAACCATAGCATAGACTTATGACTTTGATGTGCTGTTTGGGTGAGTTTTTAAAGGGAAGTATATTGAGATTGACATTTCAATATTTGCTTTTATTTGATTAATCATCCTTGCTTACTCCATCAATAGGCTTTTCTATAAACGTATCTAAAACCTCCTCCCGTCCTGACAGAAGCCACACTGCCCTGCTGGTACGCCGGCCTGACCATTGGTCACATTGGCACCCCTCCTCACAGCCATCTGGGCACGGCACAGACCCTGCCGCTCCAGGGCACAGAGAGGAACAGGTGTTGGCACACAGGCTGTAGTGGCTGAACTGGGGGCAATGAGCTGGGGAATAGAATATTCATGATTAATACATGCATTTGTAAATGTATTTATATTATTTCACCTTTATTTAACCAGGTTGGCAAGTTGAGAACAAGTTTACAATTGCGACCTGGCCAAGATAAAGCAAAGCAGTTCGACACATACAACAACAGAGTTACACATGGAGTAAAACAAACATACACTCAATAATACAGTAGAAAAATAAGTCTGTATACAATGTGAGCAAGTGAGGTGAGATAAGGGAGGTAAAGGCAAAAAAAAGGCCATGGTGGCGAGGTAAATACAATAGAGCAAGTTAAACACTGGAATGGTTGATTTGCAGTGGAAGAATGTGCAAAGTAGAGATAAATAATGGGGTGCAAAGGAGCAAAATAAATAAAGAAATACAGTAGGGAAAGAGGTAGTTGTTTGGGCTAAATTATAGATGGGCTATGTACGGGTGCAGTGATCTGTGAGCTGCTCTGACAGCTGGTGCTTAAAGCTAGTGAGGGAGATAAGTGTTTCCAGTTTCAGAGATTTTTGCAGTTCGTTCCCGTCATTGGCAGCAGAGAACTGGAAGGAGAGGCGGCCAAAGGAAGAATTGTTTTTTGGGGGTGACCAGAGAGATATACGTGCTGGAGCACGTGCTACAGGTGGGTGCTGCTATGGTGACCAGCGAGCTGAGACTTTACCTAGCAGGGTCTTGTAGATGACCTGGAGCCAGTGGGTTTGGCGACGAGTATGAAGCGAGGGCCAGCCAACGAGAGCGTACAGGTCGCAGTGGTGGGTAGTATTTGGGGCTTTGGTGACAAAACGGATGGCACTGTGATAGACTGCATCCAATTTATTGAGTAGGGCATTGGAGGCTATTTTGTAAATGACGTCGCCGAAGTCGAGGATCGGTAGGATGGTCAGTTTTACAAGGGTATGTTTGGCAGCATGAGTGAAGGATGCTTTGTTGCGACATAGGAAGCCAATTCTAGATTTAACTTTGGATTGGAGTAGTTTGATGTGAGTCTGGAACGAGAGTTTACAGTCTTACCAGACACCTAGAATATGTGGACAACTACAAATACCTAAGTCCGAGCCATCCAGAGTAGTGATGTTGGACAGGCGGGCAGGTGCAGGCCGCGATCGGTTGAAGAGCATGCATTTAGTTTTACTTGAATTTAAGAGCAATTGGAGGCCACGGAAGGAGAGTTGTATGGCATTTGGCCCACAATGTTTAAACCGATCTCCAGTGAAGACCTAGATGACTAATTAGACATTTATGGCATCTTATTTGGCTCCATTAATGAGAATATATATTTAGCTTAAGTTTCCGTATTCTAATTATTAAAGGGCAATCAGCTGAGTTTTATAGATTGAATGCATTGTTAGGGACACATTTGAGCAATATGATGCCATTTTCTGTCAGAGGGGAAACTTACCACAGCCAGTGTGGTTCCTCCATGGGCCCACCTTGACCCCTGCCTCCTGACACTCCACATGATAGGCCTGCAGCTGCTCACACAGCGGCTGCTGGGTCTGAATCCCTGCCACACACAGATCAGCCATGTAGTGGGTCTGTGGCTGGACTACAGAGTGACAGGGGGTGAAGGGGCCACCAGGCAGTGTGAGTAGGCCACAGTAGAGCTCACAGCCATGCAGGGGCACTGACAGAGGGGGCAGTTAGCCCCAAACCAATCACTGCAGGGGGACGCAGGCCTGCACATGACCCATGTCAACAGACGACACACAACCCATCGGGGTCAGAGGTCAGGGTTCCGTTGGGCACCTGTAGGTCATCCATGGGGTCATTGTTGTAGTTCCCCCACAGGCCATACTCTAGTAGGATGAGTCTGAGATATTTACCAGGAGCAGGTTGTGTAGACTGGAGATGACCTGGACTGACCCAAGGGCCTGGATGGTTACCAGATGACCATTCTGATGCAGACTCGCATCACTGTGGGAGAAGGGCAGGTTCTCAAGGACTTCATTGACCTGGGGGAAAAGGGAAAGTTGATCACTATCCTAAATATGTAAAGTTAATTTGTAAAGTAATACAAGAAAAAAAGGCAGTATCTGCATCAAACAACATAAAACATTAATGCTGATGGTGAAACTCATCCTTTACCTGAACCTCTCCAAGATGGCCAGAGAACCATCTTCATCCTATGATGACCATGTGTATTTCCCGGGATGCATTCTCACTGCCATGATGCAAAGCCACCATAAACTCCTCAACAGTTTAAGAGTGCAGCTGGCAGGTATGGAGCAGGATGTAGTCACGTCCCAAGGAACTCAAAAGCCTGCCCGTCAAACGTGTTGTAGTGGGATCTGCCATCCACTAGGTTCTTATGGCTGCAATCCCGATAACAGGAGCGATATGACAACAGCCAGTGAAAGTGCAGGGCGTCAATTTCAAAACATCAAAAATCTCATAATTAAAATTCCTCAAACATACATGTATCTCATACCATTTTAAAGCTAATCTTGTTGTTAATGCCACCACAGTGTTCGATTTCAAATATGCTTTACACCAAAAGCACCACAAACGATTGTTAGATCACCACATAGCCACAGAAAAAACACAGCCATTTTTCCAGCCAAAGATTTTCCAGCCAGAGTCACAAAAACCACAAATAGAGAGAAAATTAATCACTAACCTTTGATCATCTTCATCAGATGACACTCGTAGGACTTCATGTTACACAATACATGTATGTTTTGTTTGATAAAGTTCATATTTATCAAAATATGAGTTTACATTGGCACATTACATTCACTAGTTCCAAAAACATCCAGTGATTTTTCATAGCCACATCATTCAACAGAAATACTCATCATAAATGTAAATTATAATACAAGTTATACACATGGAATTATAGATATACCTCTCCTTAATGCAACCTCTGACAGATTTTTAAAAAACTTTACAGAAAAAGAAACCCATGCAATAATCTGAGACAGCACTCAGAATTAAAAGTCACAATAGCCGCATTGATGGCGTCAACATAAACAAGAAATGACATGATAAATATTCCCTTACCTTTGATGATCTACATCAGAAAGCACTCCAGGAATCCCAGGTCTACAATAAATGTTTGTTTTGTTCGATAATGTCCGTTATTTATGTCCAAATACCTTATTTTGTTAGCGTGTTTGGTATACATATCCAAACGCTCATTCTGGTCAGCGTTACATCGGACAAAAACTTCAAAAAGTTATATTACAGGCTGAAGAAACATTTCAAACTAAGTACAGAATCAATCACTAGGATGTTTTTAACATATAGCTTCAATAAAGTTTCAAGCGGAGTATTCCTTTGTGTCTTCATGAGCAATGGGACGCAAGCGGATACCATGAGGAATAAGCATGATCAGAAAATGGCTGACTGCCAGACACCTGATAGATTCTGCTCTCATTCACTCCCACAACACCATAGAAGTCTCATTCAAATTTCTATAGATGGTTGACATCTAGTGGAACCCCTAGGCAGTGCAACATTAATATCTCAAGGGGATTTCAATGGGGACTCTGGTGAATACATACAAAGCCCAGATTTCCTGTTTTGATTTCTTCTCAGGATTTTGCCTGCCGTATGAGTTCTGTTATACTCACAGACATCATTCAAACAGTTTTAGAAACTTTAGAGTGTTTTCTATCCAATACTAATAATAATATGCATATATTAACAACTGAGACTGAGGAGCAGGCCATTTACTTTGGGCAACTTATTCAGCCAAGCTACTCAATACTGCCCCTCAGCCATAAGAAGCTAGACAGTGTGCCACTCTGGGCCTTGGGTAGCTGCCATGTACTCCCTTCTGAACACCACACTCCTCCCCCTCCCAATTGGATATTTTATGGCAAGACGTGTCCACCTGCACGGAACGCACATCTCTTCTCACAGGACAACACCAGGGACTCTTCATGGTGGAAGTGGCCACAGTCCTCGGGCTGGACACAGAGGGTGCCACTGAGCACCAGGCCTGGTTCACAGAAGCAGTTCTCCCAGTGGTCT
This sequence comes from Oncorhynchus clarkii lewisi, assembly GCF_045791955.1. Taxonomy (NCBI): domain Eukaryota; kingdom Metazoa; phylum Chordata; class Actinopteri; order Salmoniformes; family Salmonidae; genus Oncorhynchus; species Oncorhynchus clarkii. Next base: position 19,614,823 of record NC_092149.1, on the reverse strand, counting down.
GCAGGCAGCGCCACAGTTTTGTTGAGCCAACATTCGCAGATGAGAGTAGGACCAGAGGAGTGTTAGGTGTAGCTTGTGCCTTTTGGACATGCTCTGTCTGTGAAGGGAGATTGACATTGTTTAGTTGTTATACAGTGAATAGGCATGAGTGATTTTGGCTCCACTGGGTAAATCAATGATGTGTTACTGCCATCTAGTGGTAAAGAGGCAGCAGAGGCACTGGCCTGAATAATAGTAACCGTTTTCTAAACAAGCACTTGCTATTAATTTTCAGCCTTATAAAACCCATCAACATCTTAGCTGGAGAATAATTTGTCCCAACGTTTTGTGATCAATATCAACTAACCAAACACAATGAAATGTTAATACTGCACTTTCAGAAGAATCTACAAGCCGTCCAAATGTAATTTGGTACACAGCAATGCGTAACGCCAAACAGCGCAGTGTTGCAATTCAGCGTATTCATCCAGCCACCTACATAGAGCAAGCTGTTGGTCTTTGTGATGACACACAGGTCACCAATACAGAGGTTGAAGAATCCAGCTGGGTCCAGTTTGACGTGACAGTCTCGGAAAGTCACGTTGACCTACAAAATCTTCCCACACACCCCTGAGCTGGAGAAGAGGTTCAGCTGCTCTGGAGAACATTTTGGACACTTTCCAAAGCCTGGGTCCACACCATGTGTAGTCTCCACTCTTCCACAACTTCAAGAACTCTGTGGAAACCCACCCTGTTAGCCCATCAGCAGGGTCAGAGTTCTAGTTGCCACACAGGCCGCAGGTGGGGTTGGAGTATTTTCCAGAGAGGATGATGGCGATATTTGCCTTTACTCTCAAGCTGATGGAGAAGCCCCAGTCTGTGTGGATGTAGATGATCCGACCAACAGCATAAACCACTGTGGAATGACTGAAGAGGAAGGGCATGTTCAGAATGATGACCTTAACAGGCCCATTCACAGATTAGGGCTGGAATTTCTGCCTGAAGTGTCAAATCGAATATACCCCTTTTTATATTTAAACATACAATGACTGATGCCAAGAGTGTGCAAAGCTGTCATCAAGGCAAAGGGTAGATACTTTGAAGAATCTAAAATAGATTGATTTGTTTAGCACTTTCTTTACCACATGATTCCATGTGTGCTATTTCATAGTGTTGATGTCTTCACTATTATTCTACAATGTAGAAAATAGCACAAATAAAGAAATCCTGGAATGAGTAGGTGTCCATACTTTTGACTGGTACTGTGTGTGTGTGTGTGTGTGTGTGTGTGTGTGTGTGTGTGTGTGTGTGTGTGTGTGTGTGTGTGTGTGTGTGTGTGTGTGTGTGTGCATATATATATATATATATATATATATATATATATACATATATATATATATAAACACACACACACAGTGCATTATTCAAGTATTCAAGCATTATTCAAGTATTCAGACACCTTGACTTCTTCCACATTGTTTTTTTTACCCCCTTTTCTCCCCAATTTCGTGGTATCCAGTTGTTAGTAACTACTATCATGTCTCATCGCTACAACTCCCGTACGGGCTCGGGAGAGACGAAGATCGAAAGCCATGCGTCCTCTGAAACACAACCCAACCAAGCCGCACTATTTCTTAACACAGCGCACATCCAACCCGAAAGCCAGCCAAACCAATGTGTCGGAGGAAACACCGTGCACCTGGCGACCTGGTTAGCGTGCACTGTGCCTGGCCTGCCGCAGGTGTCGCTAATGCGCGATGAGACAAGGATATCCATACTGGCCAAACCCTCCCTAACCCGGACGACAGAAAACATTTGACCTCTGTTATATACCCTTTGTTGGCAATGACAAAGTATTGAGAAACTTTTGTTATTGACCAAATACTTATTTTCCACCATAATTTGCAAATAAATTCATAAAAAATCCTACAATGTGATTTTCTGGATTTTTTTTCTCATTTTGTCTGTCATAGTTGAAGTATACCTATGATGGAAATTACAGGCTTCTCATCTTTTTAAGTGGGAGAACTTGCACAATTGGTGGCTGACTAAATACTTTTTTGCCCCACTACATACATACATTAAAAAAAAAGTCCCTCAAAGTTCTACAGATGCAGCCAGTCAAGATGCTCTAAATGGTGCATCACAGCCTGGTGTGGCAACAGCACTGCCTTCGATCGCATGGCGCTACAGAGGGTGGTGCAGACAGCCCAGTATGTCACTGGGGCCGACTTCCCTTCCATTCAGGACCTCTATATCAGGCGGTGTGAAAGGAAGGTACGAAAATCGTTAGACTCCAGCCAATCAAGCCATAGACTGTTCTCTCTGCTTCCTCACGGCAAGCGGTACCGATGCAAGCAGTAAGTCTGACACCAACAGGCTACTGAACAGCTTCTATCCCCAAGCAATTAGAAGGCTAAATAGCTAACATAATGGCAACACGGACCAAGTTGACCCTTGTATTTTATTTCTGCACGGTCTCTATGCACACTCAAAAACAAACATATAACATGCACATTTATACTGACTCTACACACAATCATGCATGCTACTCTGTTTATCATATCCTGATGCCTAGTCACTTTACCCCTATACATACATTGTCAACCTCTATCACTCCAGTAACCCTGCACATTGTAAATGTGGTATTGGATCTTATTTATTGTGTTTTTGTTCAACATTACACAGTTGTGTATTGTACTTAAGTAAAAATACTTTACAGTACTACTTAAGTACTATTTTGGGGTATCTGTACTATACTACACTGCTCAAAAAAATAAAGGGAACACTTAAACAACACAATGTAACTCCAAGTCAATCACACTTCTGTGAAATCAAAATGTCCACTTAGGAAGCAACACTGATTGACAATACATTTCACATGCTGTTGTGCAAGTGGAATAGACAACAGGTGGTAATTATAGGCAATTAGCAAGGCACACCGAATAAAGGAGTGGCTCTGCAGGTGGTGACTCCAGACCACTTCTCAGTTCCTATGCTTCCTGGCTAATGTTTTGGTCACTTTTGAATGCTGGCGGTGCTTTCACTCTAGTGGTAGCATGAGAAGGAGTCTACAACCCACACAAGTGGCTCAGGTAGTGCAGCTCATCCAGGATGGTACATCAATGCGAGCTGTGGCAAGAAGGTTTGCTGTGTCTGTCAGCGTAGTGTCCAGAGCATGGAGGCGCTACCAGGAGACAGGCCAGTACATCAGGAGACGTGGAGGAAGCCGTAGGAGGGCATCAACCCAGCAGCAGGACCGCTACCTCCGCCTTTGTGCAAGGAGGAGCAGGAGGAGCACTGCCAGAGCCCTGCAAAATGACCTCCAGCAGGCCACAAATGTGCATGTGTCTGCTCAAACGGTCAGAAACAGACTCCATGAGGGTGGTATGAGGGCCCGACGTCCACAGGTGGGGGTTGTGCCTACAGCCCAACACCGTGCAGGATGTTTGGCATTTGCCAGAGAACACCAAGATTGGCAAATTCGCCACTGGCGCCCTGTGCTCTTCACAGATGAAAGCAGGTTCACACTGAGCACATGTGACAGACGTGACAGTCTGGAGACGCCGTGTAAAATGTTCTGCTGCCTGCAACATCCTCCAGCATGACCGGTTTGGCGGTGGGTCAGTCATGGTGTGGGGTGGCATTTCTTTGGGGGGCCTCACAGCCCTCCATGTGCTCGCCAGAGGTAGCCTGACTGCCATTAGGTACCGAGATGAGATCCTCAGACCCCTTGTGAGACCATATGCTGGTGCGGTTGGCCCTGGGTTCCTCCTGATGCAAGACAATGCTAGACCTCATGTGGCTGGAGTGTGTCAGCAGTTCCTGCAAGAGGAAGGCATTGATGCTATGGACTGGCCCGCCCGTTCTCCAGACCTTAATCCAATTGAGCACATCTGGGACATCATGTCTCACTCCATCCACCAACGCCACGTTGCACCACAGACTGTCCAGGAGTTGGCAGATGCTTTAGTCCAGGTCTGGGAGGAGATCCCTCAGGAGACCATCCGCCACCTCATCAGGAGCATGCCCAGGCGTTGTAGGGAGGTCATACAGGCACGTGGAGGCCACACACACTACTGAGCCTCATTTTGACTTGTTTTAAGGACATTACATCAAAGTTGGATCAGCCTGTAGTGTGGTTTTCCACTTTCATTTTGAGTGTGACTCCAAATCCAGACCTCCATGGGTTGATACATTTGATTTCCATTGATCATTTTTGTGTGATTTTGTTGTCAGCACATTCAACTATGTAAAGAAAAAAGTATTTCATAAGAATATTTCATTCATTCAGATCTAGGATGTGTTATTTTAGTGCTCCTTTTATTTTTTTGAGCAGTGTATTTATATATGACACCTTTTACTTCACTAAATTTCTAGCTAAAATAATGTACTTTATACATTTTCCCTGACACCCAAAAGTACTTTACATTTTGACTGCTTAGCAGGACAGGACAAATGGTCAGATTCACGCAGTTATCAAGAGAACAGCCCTGGTCATCCCTACTGCCTTTGATCTGGCGGACTCACTAAACACAAATGCTTTTTTTGTAAATGATTGCATAAGCGTTGGAGTGTGCCCCTAGCTAGCCATAAACATAAAATAAAATAGTACATTGTGCTGTCCAAATACTTTTCGACTTTTACTGGATGACTCACTTTTACTTTGATAATTTTCTAATAATCTACAGTATCTTTATTATTACTGAAGTATGACAATCGGGTACTTTTTCCACCACTGACCTTAAGTTTTTTTTATTGTGCTACATTGATTACTGCATTGTTGGGTTTGGAGCTTGCAAGAAAGGCATTTTGCTGTACTTGAACATGTGACATTAAAACTACATAAAAGACCAACGACACTGCAGAGCCATGTCAAATACATTTACATGTCTGAATGTAACATCAGTCTGAATGCTTACGGCAGAAGGTGTTGCTCCTTCATGGCTTGATGGGAACCTGGGAGGACTGACAAGCACCTGTGTAGGCCTGCAGAGTCTGGCACAGGACTTCCTGGTTCTTGCCCTTACTGATGACATTAGACCCTAGGGTCCACCACATCATGGCACCAACTGAAAGGGTTTTGCTGCGACCAGATCCCAGACGTCCTGGAGCTTTCCTTACTGTACTGTAGATCCGTGTCGGAGCAGGGACCTCCACAGTCCACATGGCAGGACTGACCCTCCTAGTCCAAGACCCTCCTCCAGCTCCAGCCGAAGGCTGCCTCATCCATAGCAGTAGCACCCTCTGGTATGCGAAGGTCATTGTCCTTGTTGCCATGGTTGTTGCCACACGTCAGAGCTTCTCCTGGACAGGCTTAGCAGGATGTAGTAGAACCAGTCGCATTTGACATGGAGGCCGAAGCTGGTGTCAACGACCGAGAACAGACTGCTCTGATGGATCTTCACCGAGCCAGAATAGAGAGTCACAGGCAGGAGCCTTCTCTGGCCATTCACCTTCAAAGAGAGAAAGGAGACAAAGGGTCATTTCAGAGTAGAGGGTGGATGTATTTCATGTAAACATTTACTTGTGTGGAATAATTAATATAATCAAATGTGTCAATAGGCAATGATTAACTAAAATGGCATTGGAACATGTGATTGGCCGCTCTCAAATTGTGCAATCAACCCGAGTAATTATTCCACCTCAAAGTCATTCCACTGAAACATAACTTATTTTTTATCTTATTAAAAATTTCTTCCCTGAAAAGCTTTATTCGGTGATCTACATTTTTCACCCAGTTTAGCTAAAATGCCATACAGACATGCACTTGAACTTGACACAAATTACTATTCAAAGACAGCTCATCAGTCATCCAGAGAATGACCCAGTGAACTCTTATTACAAAAGGGATGTTAAACAATCACTCGGTGGAAAACAATTACAGAGCGGTTGACAAATAAACATGCCCAGAGGAAAATCACTGCATGGCCTATAGCCTGACTGAGTCTGTTGTAACTTTATATTGAATGTAAAGTGCATGTGTGTATTTGTAACGTACCCAACAACAGCCGCTCTGGATAACAGTGTGGTCCTTGTACACAGTGAGCTGTAGCGCTTTAATAGATGAAAAGTGGTTCTGAGCATGGTCGGTTTGCACCATTACCGAGAAGGGTTCTGCAGTACTGGTTTGGGTGCATTTCTGGACCAGAGTAGTTTCTATGGTAGTTAAGCACCAGGCCATCAAAGGTGTAGTAGTGGTGGCCTCCGAGCACCCAGCAATCAGCTTTCTGGGCCAGGTCAACAGATTAAGGGCTTGGACTGGAAAGACAGGCGACAACAATTAGGCTCTTGAGAGAATTCACACAGATTTGACGACTACTGCAGTTGACCGTGTTCCTAATTGAATGTATCAAATTTCAAAGCATATCAAAATTGTCCATTATTCTTGTGATTATTACAGTCTGTTCATTTAAATTAGATGATTATAAATGCGTTGACTTGAGTGGCATCAAATATTCGAACAGGCATTCTAATCTGCACAGAGGAAAAAACTGCGCTGTTGGAATCTTTCTAAAGTTGATGTATATTCAACCAGCAGTGTGATAGAGATTGACATGCATGCCGTTAGCTTCTGAACAATTGACAGGTTAATTAATTCTGACCAAGTTTTTGATTGACAATAACAATTCCACTAGCCCCTGTAGGCTAGCAATCAAGATTTGGTGTAAAGTGTGTGCAAAATGTTGAAGTAAAAAAGGTCATTGCCAACTCTAGGAGAATGAAAGCATTGAGGAAGTATGAATCATAGGTATAGTATAAATCCTAGTAAATACGTCAGGCTGAATACATCCAACGTATACGGAACAAAAATATAAACGCAACATGAAACAATAAAGCTTTTACTATTATAGTTCATGAGTTATAGTTCATGAGGAAATCAGTCAATTGAAATAAGTTCATTAGGCTCTAATCTATGAATTTCACGACTGGGAATACGGATATGCATCTGTTGGTCAAAGATACCTTAAAAAAAGAAATGGTCCTCAGGATCTGACCATGGTATTTCTGTGCACATTCAAATTGCCATCGGTAAAATGCAATTGTGTTTGTTGTCCGTAGCTTATGCCTGCCCATACCATAACCCCGATATAGGCACTCTGTTCACGTGGACATCAGCAAACCGCTCAATACACGTGGTCTGCGGTTGTGAGGCCAGTTGGATGTACTGCCAAATTCTCTAAAATGTCTTTGGAGGTGGCTTATGATAATTGAATGTTCATTTCTCTATCTGGCGACAGCTCTGGTGGACAATCCTGCAGTCAAAATGCCAATTGCACACTCCCACATCTGGGGCATTGTGTTGTGTCGAAACTGCACATTTTAGAGTTGCCTTTTATTGTCCCCAACACAAGGGGCACCTATGTAATGATCCTGCTGTTTAATCAGCTTCTTGATAATCCATCCACCTGCCAGGTATGGCATATCTTGGCAAAGGGGAAATGCTCACTAACAGGGATGTAAACAAGTGTCACAAAGTGTGTGTGTATGGAACCTTTCTGGGATATTTTATTTTAGCTCAGGAAACATGGAACAAACACTTTACATGTTGCTTTTATATTTTTTCTTCAACACCACAACTCAAAAAAAGCTCATCAGAGAAGTGGTTTAGTGCAACTAAACAAATAATCCCTCCAAGTTTGGTAACTTTCGAGCTTCTGTGTGTGTCAGCGAATCCAGCCGACCCAGCGGGGCAGTGATTACCTTGCCCAACACAGCCCAAGGAACCTTCAAGAAGGGTGCAGCTTGACCCTTAGGGCAGAGGTTGCCTCTCAGCGCAGGGAGCCAGGGGCGGAACATGTACACCTCAGAGCACCCATCCAACCAGGAAACCTCCCCCTTCTGCAGAAGCACAATGAGTCAGTGTGTGTTTGTTACACAACCCTCCCTCCAACTGACACCCCACAAAGGTTTTGGGATTAGTCAAGTCCTGTACACAGATTTAGTGACTCACATACAGTTAAGACATTAATCATAGGGCTGTTTGTGACAGCCTGGGCTAAATGAAGCATGGCACATTTTGGTCTGTGGTGTAGTTGTGGCAACATGTCAGGGATTACAGCCGCATTAGAGCTGCATAAATTCAGGTTTGACGATAAATAATATGTCATAATAAATGCGATAATGTGTCATTACTGACTACGCCCTCAGAGTAATCAAACCTCTAGTCTTGGAACATGAGAAAACAGTCATGTTCTGGTCAGAGCATGTATAACAGAACCGAACAGGACTACTATATACAAACAATTATTTCCTGATGTAAAACCTTTTGCAAAGGTGGGCACCAATGACTTCAACTCAGAAAATGCATACTGAACAAAAATATAAACGCAACATGTAAAGTTTTGGTCCCACGTTTCATGAGCTGAAATTAAAGATCCCATAAATGTTCTATACGCACAAAAAAGCTTGTTTCTCTCAAATTTTGTGCACAAATTTGTTTACATCACTGTTAGTCAGCATTTCTCCTTTGCCAAGTTAATCTGTTCACCTGACAGGTGTGGCATATCAAGAAGCTGATTAAACAGCATGATCATTGCACAGGTGCATCTTGTGCTGGGGACAATAAAATGCCACTCTAAAACTTGCAGTTTTGTCACAACACAATGCTACAGATGTTTCAAGTTGAGGGAGCATGGATTTGGCATGCTGACTGCAGGTATGTCCACCAGAACTGTTGCCAGAGAATGCAATTAATTTCTCTATCATAAGCTGCCTCCAACTTCGTTTTAGAAAATTTGTCAGTACGTCCAATCGGCCTCACAACCGCAGACCACATGTAACCATGCCAGCCCAGGACCCCCACATCTGTCTGAGACCAGCAACCCAGACAGCTGATGAAACTGGGGATAATTTCTGTCTGTAATAAAGGGCTTTTGTGAGGAAAAACTCATTCTGATTGGCTGGGCCTGGCTCCCCAGTGGGTAGGCCTATGCCCTCCCAGGCCCACTCATGGCTGCGCCCCTGCCCAGTCATGTGAAATTCATAGATTAGGGCCTATTGAATTTTATTTCAGTTGAACTGTAACTCAGTAAAATAGAAATTCTTGTATGTTGCATTTATATATTTGTTCAGTATAGTTCTAGAGTAATTTGGGAGTAAAATACAGAGTCAGTCTGACTGAACCATAAAACCGGTGCTAATGACAGTTCCACACACACACCTCATAGTAGCGTCCATTCTGGAAGCAGCCACACTGCTCAGGCTTGGCACAGTGATCATGACTTTCACTAACTTTTCACTAACTTTAAACATCAGCTATCTGAGCAGCTAACCGATCGATGCAGCTGTACATAGTCCATCTGTAAATAGCCTACCCAATCTACCTACCTCATCCCCATATTGTTTTTATTTACATTTTCTGCTCTTTTGCACACCAGTATCTCTACTTGCACATCATCATCTGATAATTCATCACTCCAGTGTTAATATGCTAAATTGTGAATAACTTCGCTACTATGGCCTATTTATTGCCTACCTCCTCACGCCATTTGCACACACTCTATATAGACTTTATTTTTCTCTATTGTGTTATTGACTGTACACTTGTTTATTCCATGTGTAACTGTGCTGTGTTGTAGTTTGTGTCGCACTGCTTTGCTTTATCTTGGCCCGGTCGGCATTGTAAGCCAGTTCAGAATAAGTTATCATTTACCTGGCTAAATAAAGGTGAAATAAAAATAAAATAAAAATGACTGAGAACATCACCCAGCCTCACACTGGCACCCTTCCACACAAGTCGAAGGACTGCTAACCAAACCAGAAGTCTTGGCACAGGCTTCAGGGCAGGCATTGGCACACACTTTGTAGTTCACTGGATATGAGATGTCTGTAAGGAGGGGAAAGACATGTAGTCTTTGTAAACATAATACATGTTGGTTAAATTCAGTTTTAAGCCAGAAAAGATCTTGCATCATCCACTGACAGCATTCATCTCCCCTCCATGGCTGGACCTTGGCTGCAGCTTCTTAAAATACAAATGTATTATCCTTCAGGCTGCCGCAGTACTTTGCCATATGCCTTCAAGACACACAGGGGCCTTTACACAGGTTGTGGGTCTACCGTGGCGTGGCAGTCTCTGAATAGGCCAGCAGGAGCTGAGAGCACTCCACAGAAATGCTCCAACTTGAACTCAGCCTCCAAGGTCGAGTTACACTCTGGGCAGTTGGCACCAGACAGGAAAACTTCACTGATCATCTGAGTGTCATCTGTAGCGGCAGTATTGAAGTTTCAACACAAACCAGATGCCTTGCCAGCGTAGGCAGGAGGAGTTAACAGCTGTATGAAGTCAGGTCCACCGTACGTGATCACTGCCCCATTGTCCATTTCCACCTGTGTTGTCAGACCAGAAAGCACAGCAATGATACTCTCCTGGTGGACAGGAAGGTTCCAGGAAGCCCTTTCCACCTTGAGACAAAAGGTCAGACCTGAAACATCACATCAACGTTTAAACAGATTTATTATAGCTCAAGACGAATACGACCATTAGGATAAAGGTCGCTACTTTAAAACACACCTCAACTATCACCCTCTGCTGCGGTTCCACAGTCGTTCAGTATCTTGTACCTCAGGTGTAGCCGACCTTGCTGAATATATGAAAATGTATCTGCTTCATTCTTGGCATATGTCTGGTTTAGGAAATAGGGGTTACTTGATATGCCCTTATGGAGATAAAAGCTATGCCCATCATAGGTCATCAAGTGCCTGCCTCGCACACTTCCCTGAAACTGCCGCTGGATAGCAGTCAAGCGTGCCATTTTGGATCCTACACTTTGTTCCACTGGTAAAGGTGGTGTTAGTGCATGGTAGCTGGTCGTGACCAACAAGTGCAGCAACCTGGCAGCGGTCATGGGGGTAAAACACCTCCTTGATCTTGTGGTACAACCCGTCAGAGGCAGCCGCACTCAGTGTTGTTGACACGCTTCCCACCACTATGGAAGAACCCAGGTTTACACAAGACGCCACACAATTATTGGGCACAGGTTGTATTCAATGTTGGCTGGACAGTACAGACCTGTACAGGACATAGGAAGGGACATTTACCAAAACATGTCCATGTATAGTTCATGCAGAGTTTCACATCAACTAATGACAGACTTAGATGAAATAGTCATCAATACAGAGCAAAAGGATTTATCAATTCAAACTACTTACCACAAAAATCTGAAGCCCTCCATTCATCTACGTTTGCCCCTTCCTCCTGGCAAGCAGCGGTGTAACTTGAGAGAATCTGACACAGGGCAGTCTGCTTGTCATTGTTGTAACAGAGGTCGTAGACATAGTTGTCAAAGGCAGCGTTTGGGTTGACCATCCCATGGCAATTCTGGAACGCTCCATTAGTAGTCCATGCCTAAATAGAGAGCCTGCTCCTGATGGGGCACTGGGGGTTGTTCACAGTCGTCACATCCACACATTCAACAACGCTACTCGTTTTCCAGCGCCTCACAGGCATGTCCCCGTTGTCTATTAGATAGTCCTCTGGGTCCGTGTTGAAGTTGCCACAGAGGGAGCCAGAGAAGACCCTGGGCACTTGGACAGTCAGGAGGTCCCGGTTGTATGTGACCAGGACACCAAAGTTGGTCTCAATACACTTGGAGAGCATTGCCTTGGTTGCCTTGGCTCAACACTGAACACAACACAATACTCAAAATAACCCCATTCACCTGAAACAAGATTGAGAAGTAGTCAAAAGGTCATGTCCAAGACGAGGTGGTATTACAAATCTTCTGACACTGATATTTTTAGACAGTAGTGCAGACAGGAACTCTATTCAATATGTATCCAAAACAGGCCAACTCACCAGAACTACTTCATCCCAGTAATGAGAGATCTCAATAGAGTAACTATGTACCAAAATCTTGACCCTAATGGACTAAGACGTGTTGGTGTTGGCCTCCTCTTGTTCTGCGTCGCCACACTGAAACCAGGCAGGTCTCCCGAGCTAGGGAAGTGCCTCACCAGCTGGTACACACAGGTGCTTTGGAAGTCATACCTGTTCCCGTCAAAAGTGGTGCAATGCCGATCCCCTTGAGCTGTGCACACCCTTAGCCCTTCCATATGGTAGCCCAGCCAGAATATTGCATTCCTCGTCCTCCTGACACTGGGCCTGGACACAGGTGACGTTCTTGGAGGAAGGATGGCAGGTGCACCGCTTCCGACACTGGCGGTCCATCCAGACCATCTCCTTGGGGAGGTAGTAGAGACGCTGATGTCTGCAGTCACACCTGCTGTATGGGACACAGTGGCTGCCACTGAGAAGGTAGCCAGCCTTGCACTGAGAGGTAGCCGGCCTTGAAAGACAGGCCTACTCTGACATATGTCAGAGTAGGCCTGCATCGACCTAGACAGCAGAAGGAGCTACATCGGCAGCACACTGGTCAGCCTTGCAGCTGTGGACGTCCAGGTCAGGATCAACATGGCCGTGGCTCTGCAGCAGCCTGAGGCTCCGTCAGTGTCCACTTTCCAGCGAAGTGCGAAGTCCACAGCTACCACGGTTCCATCAGGGGTGGCAAAGTCATTAGTTGCATTGTGGTTGTAGTTTCCACAGAGACCACACAGTGAACCAGACAGCTCCGGTGCCACTTCCAATTCAAGGTTGTGATGCCAGTCATACCGCAGCATCAGGCTAAAGTCTGTTTCCAAGACAACGGTGGAGCTGCTAGGGTATAAAGGCAGAGAGCCGGCGGCCAGGGCTAGGGGCAGGTTCCTCTTCTGACTATTGATCTGCAAAAGCAACAAGACGGTATGGACACGTACTAGCCACAATCACGGCAAAGTGTTACTACCGATGAAGGTGCGGAACAGATCTTAGACTCTGAGGAGAAGACAGGCTTTCCGTCCTTCTTTACACAGCCTGTGAGGTCCACAGTGCATCTCCTCACAGGGATCTGCAGATACAAAAACAAAGTAGTCAGTGGTTATGTTGCGTGTACCTACCTGAAGAAACCAAATTTTACATTTTATTTTCTTAATTAAAAAGGTTGAAAAGTAAAATCACCTATGGAGACATGAACTCGTCTCTAGTTGTAGTACATACCTTGTTTTTCACACATGGCTGGATAGTTCATGTTAGCGTTAGTCAGGGGAGGGTAAACAAAGCCAGACTTCAAGTTAGAAACTGGTTTCAGGTCAGTGCAGTTTTCAATGTCCTGTTTAGAGCATGTGTAACCTGTTGCAACACCTACAGCCTTCTGAGAGTGAATCCCTGTCCTAGACAGGGTGGTGTTACTCTGGAGCTGAACCCTCTCCAGCGCCTATGTGGAGGATCAGGCTATAGGAAATTCCCATGTTAAAACTAAAATGGGGCTAATGAGATGTCTTCAATCTGAAAAAGCTATAAATTGTACAAACACTAGTCGAGGAGAGCAAATGAACATTTTATGAAACTAATTGTTGGAACGTTGCATTTTGCAGAAAAGTGATTACTTTCACAGCTCACACTGATCACCTGTAAGTAAAACCTACTGTATATGTTTCACACCAAGCTAAGAGCACTGAGCAGTGTGCATGTACTGGAAAACAGATAACACTATCAGGGCAGGTGTCAGATTGCACCTGGCTCAGCAGCCAATGAGAGAATTCAGAGCACAGATCCTAGTTCCTGACCTCTGTCTGATGTGCACATTCTCAGGAAGCTCCCATGTTGCCAGGGATCCACAACGACAGTGGAACAAAACATAGCAGTGGTCTAGAATCAACTCTGCACAGCTAGAAGTGTCAACACGACTTGAGGTGAGTGATGCTTTCCAGTATAAACTTAGAATATAGCAAGAGCCTTGATTAAAATATGTCAGATGTAAGGCTAAAATTACATTAAAACTATCCAATTTCAACACCGTCTTGTATAATTTAGAAGTTGGGACTGTGATGAAACGGCTTTAGTATTTTTTGCATGAGCAGTTAAACAAAACTCTATAATACACAGGTCCGGAGCTAGACTAGTTGATGACTGACAGTCAACAAGGGGGTTACAGTATAATGCTTACAGAGGGATAGCCACTACAGAAAAGCTTTGTTTTAATATGGACATTCCCTAAAGCATAGCCTGCAGACAAAGGTGCTCTGTTAACAGTATGTTCAATTTAAACCCAAACCTCAGTTACTGTGCTGTCAACAATCCTACATAGCTTAGTTTTTATCAAGACTCATGTGAATAAGACAGAGAGGGAAGAGAGGTGACTGTCTAAACTGTAGCTTCAACACTTTACATTCTGCATGTCAAAAGCCATTATAAGCTGCCAGATAATGCACTAATCTGGCACTGCTTGTCAGATGGTTGAAAGCTTCCATTGGAGGACACATGACCACCTGACTAACAATGGGAGAGAGGGGCCTAATTAGGAGTCTACGAAGGTGCCTCCAGCATTACCATGACATTAAATGGCACGATGCTAAGGGATAGACTATCCACTAACCAGGGCAGGCTTGCACGATATCCAGGGAGGTCAATGTCTTCATTATCTCAAGAACAGACACAGGTAGCCCCACCCCACTAATAACACGAAACTATACAAATAGTTACTCAACTGTTGAATTTTGAGTGGCTTAAGGGAGAGGCAATATAGCAGTATGTTGCATGTGTGGATTACATGAGATATTTCACAAGATATGTAATGTAAATTGTCTACCCTGAGCGATGATTCACACCACACATACCTGCCCTTACTCGATTCTGTGCAGTCCCATTTTAAATCCATTCAGGAGATACCTTTTAAATAAGGTATATAGATATAGGGACTTTTTATTAAATAATCAAACAATTGTTAGTCTTGTAGCATAGGGGCCCCATCTAACAATACATCTCAAATAGCTATGGTATAACTTATTAAGAGAAGGCTTACAACTCAGCATTGGCTTAATTGGCCTGCATATCAATCCAAGGCTTGGGCCAAGACCTACAACCTTTGTCTTGCATAATCAAACAAACAGGGTGATCTTTCACTTGAGTCACAATGATGGGAATGACATGGGATGGCACATCTTGTAACAGGCAAAGTCAGCATGAGGGAACCAGGGCCAGCCTTATCCTTTTCAGGGCCTCCACCTCATGGGTTAAAACATTTGAGTGGCCGCCCTCTTGGCGTGCCCAGTCGGTAATTCAGCCATTATTATTACAAGTTTTAGATAGCTGGGTAAACTAACTTACCAATCTACATATAAAAAAAAATATTAAAAATAATTGCTGACATGAGCTAATTCAATGACTGATTAAAAAGAGGTAAACCACTGATGCTCAATCAAATTTGAAATTGCACCTTTTTTATTCTACTACTCTAACACTCAACAGTAAGTTGAGGCCCCGACTGAGTTCTTAAAAAAAAATAAAAAATAACTCAGCCGGGGCCCTAGGCGACCGCCTGTGTCACTGATGTGAAGGGCCGGCCCACGAGGGAACACAGAAATACCCTGAAGGGCTCCATCAATCTATTTCAAGAATTTTCCAATGACCTTGCACACAGAAGTCACATACACAATAGGTGGAAATTTACAACAGGCAAAGGCTTGCTAAACCATAATAAGAATGTAGTACTTATACCTGGAACAGCAATTACACTTAATAGTTGGGAACAAAAACAGTTGTTGGAAAAATGAAATTTAAATTGTCGTATTTTTTGTTGAAGAAAAACTTTGCTAACCCCAAATTGACACTCATGAGCATCATTAATGAAAATGGAAGCATTTGCACAGGTAGCCCAATTCTGATAGTTATTCGACTAATTTGTATTTTGACCAATCACATCAGATCTTTTAACTTTCAATATACCAATTAGTGAAGAAAAAAAATTGGTTTGCCTGTCTAAACGCAGCCATGTACTGAATTGCAGTTGGTGACAGATCTACAAATCACCTTGCATTATAAATAACTATTCATTATTATTTATAGATCAGTCAGACAGTGACACTTTGCCCACAATGTATCACGGATTTGATTCTCTCGAAAACCGGCAAGGTGTTGACAGCTGGTCCTAATTTGCTCAGTTTGACAGATGAGTTTGTGCTCATGGAGGGAACAACATGACCACGTGTCACACTGTAATACTCTGTCGAAGAAGGGCTGAAAAATGTACTTCAATTTTACAACCAAATCATAGAGCTTTCATTTCAGAACATTGCAATGGAAAATTCTAACTTTCAGACAACTGCCCGCTGCATATGTGTCTGTTTATTGTATAGGCCTAGGAGTACTGTAACACAAGGGAATTGTTCATATCTTCCCTGCAAAACATCCGCACAAACATGTCAACAGTGTATTTAGGGTATTTCTTTCTACTTAGCGATGTGATACACCGCCAATGAATTCCCTTTTTGCTTCGAACAAGTTCCCCTGAACTTGGCCCATGCTGCATCACAGTGCTTCCTGCCACCGGCACGTGAACATCTTGCAGGTTCATTTTAGTCTCATAATAGCCTATTGTGAAACACAGCCAGTCGCACGGTGCAGAAAGTCAGTGTAGGTGAGTACCTTTTGAGTGGGTGGCAGACAGACCCAAATCTATAATATTAAGACAACCCTATCATTTACAGACTATGATATTATAGAAGAGAGTATGGAAGTTTTCTAAATCAAAATGCTTTATTTAAAACCTTTTGGTGTTATTGAAATATATAGTTTAAATGGTCTTGCAATGCCTCGACACAAGTTGAGTAAATGTCAGCTTATGTTCTATTGTTGGTTGTCTGGGGCTGATATATTAATAGAAACATGATAAATGAGTCTACAGTAGCCTCAGTCTTGCCTACATAGGCGACCAGGAAACGTTTGCACAGACTCTGTAATGTGTTGGCTATCTGAGCAAGGTGAACATCTTTTATGATCATTTTCATATGAGAGCAAAAACATTGGCGAAAGTTGAAGAAAATGGTATTATGGATTTCTAACAAGGCTAAATTGGCTTATTGATATGTGTTTTGTTGTCTTGCCAATATTACTCTCAGTTGGAACAGAAACCATTCACCTGCAGTGTACTGTCTTTTCTTCTGCATTGCTGCCAAAGCAGAACGACTTTGCCTTTAACTATTTTCTCAGCCAACTTCTGACTAAGATTGGAAATATATACAACCACCAGGCAGGCTACTGAACCTAAACGTTCTGTTTGTAAGCTGTCTTAACTGTGTAATGATAATGAATCACAGAACGTTTTCTCATTCAAATAGTGGCTGGATTGAAACTCTGAAGCAATTCTTCAGTTTTTGGGGATTTATTCTCAACCACATAGTTGAGGTGATACTAGTGTTTTGTGAAGTTTGTTTATTAGCAGTCATTAACATTGGACCTATAGGCTGCTACCTGCCTCACTGCCCTTTATGTGATGCACTCTAAATTGTTACAGTAAGCTACATTTGCAATTCAAATGTAAAGACCCACAAGGAAGGAGGTTTATGGTCTGCACTTTTGCATTTAACCAGTTGTGTTGAAAAGGGCTGTTGCTTCAGACAGATAAGGAGCGATCACACAGTCAGGCTTCATGACTTAGCATGAAACACAGACAAGGCAGTAATTCTCTCACTTCCTGTCTTGTACACGCTTGTGTATGTTGTGCCTGTGTGTCTACAATGTGTTTTTCTGTTTGCATGTGTGTGTCAGCCTTACTTGAATTTTTTCTAAGATCAAACAATTCAGTTTTTAGAGACCTTTAGTTCTACTATACTAACTCAAGTTTCCTCCCAAAGACTGGTGGGAGCCCACATTGACATCAAATGGTTTAAACTTGGTTGGAGAAGTCTGTACACAGAGCAGCCAAGGCAGGGGATTTTGAACATTTGTTGAATCGACTGTATTTCTGAGAGGCATGTGAGACCCAGCTATGAAGGTCTAGATTATAAAGAGGCTCGGATGAACATGGAATACTGAAATGCTTCAGTGGACTTGAAACCTCAGGTTTCAAGCTCACTGAAGGATTTCAAGCTCACTGTCTATGTCAGTGTTAGACTAGATTATTTTCCAGGCAGGATGCAAAGGCCCTTACATCAATATACAGGGCTTCTAAAAAGTTTCAATTGAAATCCCTTGAAGACTTCTTCTCTTAGGGATCAGAGCTAGGTTGAGCAGCCCGCCACACCTTTACAGGTGTAGGGAAAACACTGGTCTGGTCTAGGTGTAGGGATTAGTCTGGTTATGGTGATAGTGCTGTTGCATTAACAAAACAAAGAACAGCAGTGGCATCTCTCCATCAGATGGCTGTTAGAGATGTTTTGTCTAATTGAACAGCATTAAAGTTTCCCTAAAAGAGACACAGTATAATCCTGTATAACACTGTTATGCAAGTCAGCATAAGGCCAACCACATCACATGTACAATGTACTGTACTTCAGTAATGGTGGTAGTGGCAGTCAGCACAGTGGTCATCATCATGTTAGAATCACTTCCTTAGTCTTGTGACGGCCTCTGTTGTCTGTCGATCCTTTTGTTGGTCAGACAGACAGACATACAGATGCTCAGACAGACACTCAGGCAGACAGATAGCAGAACCATGTTAAAAATGTTCCATTTGGTTCTGTGATGATGATGGCATGTCTGCAAAAGGATTGTCAAATCCTCTCTGTGTACTTTGCCACTGGGTTTCATGCTGAGACGACCCATTTCTTAACTTGGTTCACACACACAGCCAGACCAATGCCACACTCTTATGTTGCCTGATGCTGAATTGCTTCATGGCAACCTGTGTGCATGCTCTCAATAGCAGGTAATGTGCTCTGACTGTATTGTTTGTGTTTATGTGCGTATTTACCTGCTCCATAATTGCTGTTTGTGGCCTGTTGCCATAGCGTAAGGGAAATTAGTTGTTTATGGGTTATAGAAAGAGGCTATTTGCATTTAACTCACCGAGATAAACAGCTTCTGTGGAGGGGGCAGTTGAGTAAACATTTCAATATGAATATTTTCTCACTGAACAATAGAAAGCAGAGCTACCACATTTTGAAATTGAATGGCAATGAATAACAAATCATCAGGTAGCGTTTTCTCTCAGGTACTCTTTCTCTCCCTCTCCCCTTCCCCCTCTCTTGCTCACTTGGTTCGTTCTGTCTGTTATTCTTTTGCTCTCTTTTTATATTTATGTCTGTTCTTACTGTGCTGTATGATAAAAGCTTAATCTAGCTTTTTATCTCTCTCTCTCTCTCTCTCTCTCTCTCTCTCTCTCTCTGTATCGCTCTCCCCTCATTTCTCCGCTATCTTGCCACATCAGTGTTTTTTTTCACTCACATCAGTCATGACAGCGGTGTGTGTTCGTGAGAGACAGAAGTAGTGGCATTTATTCATCTAGCTGCTTTTATGGGAATTTCTTTATATTTGTGTGCATTTTTTTGTATTTGTGTGTGTGTGTGTTGGTTTATGTGGTAGTGTGTGTGGGGGAGGTGTTATCATTCAGAATGAAACCCTGTAAATAAGATCAAGATGTTCTCTGGGACGGGCTTAGCCAGCGAGGTATGCTGCTCTGCTCAACGTGCATGTGTGCTGGGAAAAAAGGGGAAACAAATGGCAGAAAGGCAAGGCCAGTTTACATGACAGACTGACCAGATGAATCCAGAGGAAAGCTATGATCCCTTGTTGATGTACCTTGTTAAATCAATATCAATCCATATAAATGAAGGGGAGGAGACAGGTTACATAAGGATTTTTAAGCTTTGATACAATTGAGACAGATTGTGTATGTGTGCCATTCAGAGGATGAATGGGCAAGACAAAAGATTGAAGTGCTTTTGAATGGGTATGGTGGTAGGTGCCAGGCGCACCGGTTTGTGTGTCAAGAACTGCAGTGCTAATGGGTTTTTCATGCTCAACAGTTTCCTGTGTGTATCAAGAATGGGCCACCACCCAAAGGGAAGCATTGGAGTCCACATGGGCCAACATCCCTGTGGAATGCTTTTGACACCTTGTAGAATCCATGCCCCGATGAATTGAGACTGTTCTGAGGGAAAAGGGGGGTGCAAGTCAATATCAGGAAGGTGTTCCTAATGTTCTGTGCACTACTTGTAGGTTGCAAAAGCAGCTTCCGCTCAGTGTTGCGTTCTTGATTTAGGATGCATAGATTTATGATAGTCTATGATCTTTGTAGCTCTGTGGCTTATGGGCAGGCCTCTTCTCTCTCCTTTATTGGGAGACCACTGCTTATGATAAGATGCAAATTGGGGCCTAGTAAAATCCTGCATGGATACCAATGCAAATTCAGTCGCCATTCAAATATACAAGAATATATTACCCAATTTAGAGGAATGAAATAATCTCGCAGGAGGCGTTTTGATTCTGAGGCAATGGACTGTGTTGATAAATGTTTCCAAATTGGATCAGCTTATTATTTCACCCAAAGCATCTCTGACTAAACTAGATTGGATACAGAGGGGGATTTTATTTGGGGCTGATGCTTAGGTTGTTGAGAGATTTACTGCAGCTCTCTGTGAGGCCTGAGCAGAGCACAGTACACTGCAGCACACTGGTCTCCCTCTGAAATCAGTCTCTCTCCTGTCATCTGATTAACACCTTAAACTAACATATGTCTCCCTCCATGACCTGCTTATTCAAGCCTGGTAATTTAGAAGCCCAGTCCACGCATCTCTCCTCGTCTCCCTCTGCGGCCCTCCAGGATGGTGATTTGTTTACCATGGCAGTGTGAAGACATCTGGAGCCAAGGCAACACGTTCAAATGAGATTATAGCCCATAGACTCCCAATCCTCAGGCCTTTCTCAAGCATCAAATCCCCTGCTGAACCAGTGACCTGAGATGGAACAGAGTCAGTTACTCTCCACTCCCTCCCCCGCCACCACTATAGTCCACCTCTCCCTCTTTCTTTTTACTGTCTTCCCCTCACCATTATGGTTCGGGAGTCTATGAGACATAATCTCATTTGTACCTGTTGCCTTGACTCTTGATGTTTTCGCACTGCCAAGGTAAACAAATGTACGGCAACACTGTCCCAACTGGAAGTGCAACTGGACTTCCGTAACATATTATTGGGGGTAGAGGGCAGTGAGGATAGGGGGTAGGAGGTTAGTGGAAACTCCCCAGGCAGCCTCTCAGCCTGTCCAATGGCCCAACAATGCAGTCTACCTCCGTTCACTTCCCAGAGCCCTCACATAGTAGTGTAGTCATTAGCTAGAGGAAGCAGGATCCCTGTACACAATGGGCATCGCTGACAATGGGGGGGAGGGCAGTAGCAGCAGCATTTTCTCCAGTTCCCTAACGGGGAATTCTCCCACCACTCTACCCCTGGTTCCCTGGTAGAGCAGAGGCTTCTGGGCCCGTGCCAGGGAGCCGTGTTATGTTTGAGCACCAAGGCGACAAGGGAAGAGGTCATTCCCAAGCCTGGGCCCGTTTAAAAAATACAGCCAATTGTACTGCGGCTGGCCAGCTGTTTGTCGAGGCTTTGTTTAGCTAGGAACAGCTGTGTTCCACATCTGTGTGTTGGAGAGACGAGCGAATAGAGGGAGAGAACAGACTCTGTTCTGGGCCCGCTGCCACCAGGAAGTAGTGTGAGGTTTCTCAAGAAGGCAGCAGGAAAAAAACTCCCACTCGCAGCCAGACAAAACGAATGTGACTGTTGGGCCATCTTCCAAAGTGGAGCTGACAGAGACTTAAATATTTGTTTAGTTACAAATAACTTTTCAGTGTCTAAACAGAGGGTGACAGAGTTTAATGGCTGACACGACATAGATGAATTACCTTTACCAATCCTAATGATTTATAATGGCTGGTTAGAACAAAGCACTGTGGCCTTACACACCATTCGAACCGTTACACACACAGTACACACATTACACAATACAAAATGTAAAAGTACACCGAGTCACGCAAGGTCCCACACAGTCTCACACCGTTACCCAGGTGGGAGGGGGAAGTATTGAACAGCTGGCTGTGACTGAGTGTTCAGAGAGGGACAGGGTTTCTGCTGAGCACTAGGAAACACAGTTTATATCCATCCCTGAGACAAGATATCCATCGTCCTCTAAAATCAGGGCAGTGCTTGTGCCACCTGGATGAAGTTGTGTCATCATGGTAGTCCGTGTCGTTATTGCAGAAGATAGTGTTCCCAATACCTGTCATTTTTCATTGACTACCTGTGGTTCTGAGGTAAACCTAAATGTTTGAGTCAACAACAGAATATAGATGACTCTTTCACGCCAGCTCACTTTCGCTTTTTCAAATGGGAAGATCTGAATTTTTTACACACATCAATAGCAGAATATTAATGACTGGTATTTATAACTTGGTTTCCTCTCTTCTCTCCCCTCCAGCATTGGAAGATGTTGCGATTGCTGTTTCTGTGTCTGATTGTGACTCTGCGAGGAGCTGCTGGTACGTATCGCATGCTCTCACCTTCCCACAACACTCTGGCAGAAGACACTGAGACACTGATAAAGATCTAATCACACAGATCAGCTTTAATTTGTTTTTCATGCCCTGTATGTGTTCCATACGAGAAATATACAATGTCTCTCTCTGAGTCCTATAGTTTCCAGAGATAGCAGAATATTAAGTGTAAAACTCCTCAGAAGAACCTAGGCTGATACTTAAGTATATTTTGAAGAAAGAATACATACATATTACATCAACCCCAGTTCAACATAAAGAAGATATGAACCTGTGTATGCTACAGTAGTGTTTTACCATCTATCTAAAGGTATAGTTAGTTATTCCCACAAAACTCTGAAACTGGTCATATTAAGATGGATACCTTTTACCATGAGCTAAATGCCCTAGCCACAGAGGTATAGAGTTCATGAGTGAGTATACCATTGAATGGATGGCACCTCAATTATTCTGTATTTACCCACAGCAGTAGTTCATAGGAGAGTAGCTATGCTCCAGTACCGTGCAGAGATGTAACGAATGACCTTCGTGATGCACAGTAAGATGCTGCTGTGAGTTAATCTGGTCCCATCCTCCCCATCTCTATTCCCATACAGCTTCCTCAGAGGAGAGTGAAGGCTCAGCAGACGTAGCAGGTATGGAATACATCTTCATCTGGAAAACAAAGAGGACAAAATCACAAGTAGCATGAAATCAGGAGTATATGAAAAGCGTTTTTTATAATGTTACAAAAGTGATGATTATGTTTAGGAGTACCGTGATGATCCGATAGTGTTCCATGAGTGAACCCTCAAATGAAGCACAGCGATATAACTTCTGCTAATCTTTAAATGTAATACAAGCTACTTTATATTTATGCTGACTGGGCTTTTCCCACTTCCTCTGTTCTGAATGTCCCACAGATGTAGACGATGAAGACCTATTCAAGCAAAACGGTGAGTTTAACCCTTTAACTCGCCCCCTGTTAGAAATGTGATGGGCAAGCAGCCGTCAGCAGAGTGAGAGCACACCACTGTTACACCACCGTTCCCCTCATCATTACCACAGAATGGAATCAATTATCTGTTGGGAGAACCCCCCCCCCCCCCTTGTGTATCCATCAAGCAGAAGTTAGACTAGACAGACAAGTAGAGATCCCCCCCCCCTCCCCTCCGCCCTGTCAGGGCTCTAATCCACATTGGCGTTCTCATTTTCTCTCGGCGTCGCTCACTGCCACTCTTCATCTTCCCCATGATGTTGCTTTGATATAATTACAGTGGTGTTTAGGACAGGGAAGGCTGTCCCACAGGCAGGCAGGCAGGCCACATCTTCTGGAGAAACACCTTCTCTCAGCCAGGCCAGGAGTGGAGCTGCACAACTGAAGCCGTCCTTCCTCCCCCTCATCAGAACCCAGGAGGGAATGTTGAATGAGTAATGATTGGCTGGAGAATAATGCGGTGTGTTGTTGCCTGTTTTAGTGAGCCCAAATCTCGGACCATATTCCACGCTTGAACCTGAAACTGATGATACTGTGGACATAAACAAGGCAACAGGAGAAAAAGAAGCGGATGGTAGGAAAAACGTTGTTTCCAAATTGTTCTACTTTTACATTATGTAGAATTTAAGTAACCTTATTTCTGCATATCAGTAGGCCCATAGATACCTTCTTACTTGATGAACTGTAATTGAAATGTGCTATAAATCCATTTATAAGTAAATATTTAGGCAAATTCATACTTCTTGGTTATCCATGTCATGCAAAAATAATTTTGTGAATTAAGTTCGTACGTTCATTTTGTCTCAGTGTGTTGCAACCATCAACTCCTTTTGTCGTGTGTTATCTGCTCTCAGATGGATTTACTACCATTGTCATCATCGTAGCCGTGAGTGTGGTGGCACTGTCAATCGCAGTGATAGTAGGTAAGGTTTAAAGGTCAAGATAAGACAGACAGTATCAGACCAGATATACAGGCTACGTGACTGGCAGACCTCTTTTCACACCTCACAACACAACACATTATAGGGCCTGTATCTAGCACATTATTACTGATGGTTTGATCAGGGATCAGATGTAGCAACCTTTAGAAAAGTGGTTTGTTGAAGTCAGTGAGTTTACAGGCCTTTGGCTGTTAGGCCCTTGAATCAGGTACTTGACCTGATTTACTCCAGTTCCAGGGTGTCATGTAAGCTCTAATACTAAGCACATGTGAACTATTCTCCAGCGGCAAGGAGAAAACGGTGACCTTTTCCCTTTTCTGTTTGGTTTCAGCCATAGTGCTGGTCCGGCGCCGCATGCACAACCGACCACAAGGGTAAGGCCACACTTCTCTATTCACTCTGTTTGACTGAAAATCTTACAATAAGTTGTGCATATTAGATCTCAGTGTAACCTCGCACCCTCAATTCCTCCACTGACACCATCGTCCTGATAAAACCATCAGGGCTGCAATTTTTGTCCATGGGGGATTCCATTGAGCAGTTATGGAAATGTAGCTAAATTATAGTTTTTAAGGCACGTTGAAGTGTACATTTGTCTCTTCATGTTATTCCCCTCTGAGTGTTTACTTTCCCTAAGAGGAACAGGCCTTGAGTGGGCCTTGCGATAATAGACATAATAGATATCAGTGTCTCTCAGAGAGATGTTCCACTTAGTCCCCCGCTACCTGACTGCCTGCCCGGCTGGAAGGGAGCGACAGAACCAGTCGAGTGAGTAACAGTCAGTCCATCCACCGCACCGCTGGCTTGGCAACACGCTCTGCTACGGCATCATGCCAGCATCATGTAAAACCAGACAAACTCTTGCTGAGGTTGCGAAACTCAATCAGGAGGGGCAGATCCACCCAGCCGCTGAGCCGTCGAGCCCGTCTGGACTTGTGCTGCAATTACCTGCACAGCCTGAAGCCATCCAGCCCACTCCACTGCTCTACCTCGCCCCACCCTGTCAACTGTCAACAATAACCCAGAGAGAGCGGTCGGCCCTTCATGACCCCTACAGGGCAAAACCCAGCCTGCTCTCAGAGCAGGAATAACATGTCCATAGAAATCTAGAGTATAAAGCACATTGCACAGTGAGCAGTAAATCCCAGCTCTGTCTCTATGGTATGACGACATTATCTGACAACAACAATCAGAGCACAGAGAACAGCCTGAACCAGTTGAACAGACAGTGAGAGATAGTCATTCTGTTAGTCATTCTCCTGGGGCCTCTGAGGGAGAAAGGGGGGGGGGGGGGTTCTAGCTGAGAGCTCTACCAGTCTCTTTCTTTTTTTTTCTTTCTTTCTCTGGGTCTGTCTTTGGGGTTGTGTAACTGTGCTGAGTGCTGTGGGCTGTGGGCTGTGGGCTGGTGTTCTGCAAAGTAATCAGTTTCCTTTGTCCCATGCTAGCTGCTATGTGACCTAGCCAACGATAGAGGTTAGAGAGTTTACCTAGCACGTAGCCACCCCGGCGCTATAGATCTGATGATGCAGGCTTAGAAAGAGAAAGGGGTTAAATTCCTCTGCAGGATTAATGCTGGGCTCCTATGGCTGCAGTCAGCTCTGGCTGTGTTGTGTGTTGAGTGATAGGTGTGCTGAAAAGAGGCTTATTCTCACAGCAACCCCCGGCTTGTTGGATCAACAGGGAGGCTTGCCAGGGCCATAAGTCCCACCTGGGGAGAAGATGTGTGGAGGTAATGCAGTCGCCATGTAGCACGCCAAACCCCTGCAGCGCGCTATAAACCGACATGCATTTCCTGGATTCCGACAAACAGGGATTGTAGCTACCTGCTTTCCATGTGCAAACTCTAACAGGCTGTCTTATGGGAAGGATCTCAAAAATTGTAATCCGCAATTCTCAAAAACGTGTAATGTTTATATACTGTAGTCTGGACATCCAATGTTTCTGTAAAATGATATATCCCCGTAAACTTCTAACAAGGAAATAAATATCACTGACGTATAATGTTTTTAATATTTTATAGTAGTGAATTAATAATTTTTCAGATGTGTAAAGTCCCACAGGGTTTTTTGGGTTGGTATAATACATTTCCCCCTCTTCTCTTCTCTTCTCTTCTCTTCTCTTCTCTTCTCTTCTCTTCTCTTCTCTTCTCTCCTGTCCTTTCTTTAGGATCTACTCAGTTCCCACAGAACAGGGAATGAAAGGAACGGTCTAACCACAAGATGAGCTCAAGTCCCATTGGACACCTGCAGGGGAGGACCAATGAACTGAGCTCTACAAACTACTGCCCTTTGAACCAGGAAGGGTACACTTTCCACCCCAGCCTGCTCTTACTGAACCACCCCCTACTGCTCTCCTCTCTGGGACCATCTGTTACTGTGTCATGGGTCCCCTCCAAAGGAAACTTAGTTTCCTTTATTTGGTCTCTTGTTTGTTTCTGTCCCACATATCCCAAAGTATGTGTGTATATTTAAAAGGGCATTCTGCAGTTGCTGCTTTTGTCCAATGGCATATTTTACAAGAAAAACAAATGTCCCGCTAGAAGTAATTTGCAATTGCAATTGTAAACTAAACTGTATTCAGAGTTGATTTGGTGCATTCAGAACAGGCTTTTTTGAATGAGAAAAGCAAGTTTAATCCACCCTAAACTAGCCCAGTCCTCACTAAATTTCCACGTTCAGCTCTGTGACATATCCTGTCTTTGGCCTATTAGTGACAACAGCCAGTACAGTTGAAAGATAAAGCTTGTTCTCCCGTCTTCTCAACCTATGAAGGGAAAAAAGGAAAAGAAATGGGTGGAAAAAGCCAGAGGTCTGAGATGGAATGAATCAACCTTTGTGAATGATGATGTTTTCTTTTCAACACCCCCCTTTTTCTTTTTGAAATGCTTCCTTTCAAAACGTCAACCACATCACTGATTGTAAATAGCTCTTGGATGGCTGAGGTATGTCTGATTTTAATGGTTTATAGTGCTGGGACTGGGGTATGGTGGGGAGAAATTGAGAGGATAAAATTAAGTGCAGGGGTGGGGAGGTTGGGGGGTGAGTGGGGAAATACCCACAATGCCCATGTTTCATTCATACTGAGTTTAAGGCCACTCCACCATCGCTCCCTGGCTCTCTTTTCATTTAAATGGAAATCAATCGTGCCCCGTGATCAAAAGCTTTAGGGCCGAGGTGCTGGCTGGCTTATTTCTTACTCTGCATTACAGAGAAAGGATGTTTTTTGGCAGGGGTCAGAGGAGAGGGGGAGGTGGACATAATGTGCTTTGGCATGACAGGGCTATTCATTTGTTGCGTTATCATGAGGGAACAAGGGTTCTTGTGAGTGTGTGCGAATTACACCCAAGATCAAGTAGTGTTGAAATCACTGGGTCTGTCAAAACAGCGTGCCCACTGTCTTTCTCCACTCAACCTTACCGCTGTGATGTCATCAGCTGAGGATGGGCTTGGCTGGGTTCCAGGCTGTACAGAAACACCTGTGTGTTATTAGTGCCTCCATCTCATTTTGTGTTCTCTGGTTCACTCAATCAGAATTGTCCCAATCTGTTTAAGTTGACAAAATTCAATTAGTAAACAGATTCTAAACGCATAAAGTGTGGTATGCTTGTTTCTGCACTCTGCAGGTGTTTGTGTATGTGGAGTTTGATTGAAGCATCACAACTAGCCCAGTATGCCTGAGATGTAGTCTAGCTCCGACAGCATTTCAAAAGGAGTATAATTTAACATACGGTAAAAGAACAAGACAACTTTCACTTTCTGTTTGTTTACTGACCACAGTCACATTCAAGAAAGCCTTTTTCCCGTACTCAGAAATACCCTTAGAAATTCCCTTCACCTACAAAGTAGACGTTGTGGTTACGAGTCAGCGACTAGTGTCATTATAGATGAGGTTTGCATAGAACAGTTTTTCTTGTTTGTGATACAAAGTACATCTAAGAACCATTCAAGCAAGCATGTTGAAATAGCCATGAACTAAACAAAGTGCAAAAATTCTAAAATAATTGGTTTGACCTGTGTAATGTCCTGTTCATTCAGCTACACTCGCACATCTCCGTGGCATTATGCTCCTTCAAAGCCACTTCGTCTGTTGCATTGCTATTGTGAATGCATCAAAACTGATTGTCCTCTATTTATTTCTTCCAGGGTTTACGTTGAAAAGGGTATGAAATGTTCAAATATTGGAAAAAAAATATTGTATTTTCAAAAGAGCATCATGGGCTTTTTCAGCTGTGCAAAAGTTTCTTAAGGCCCATTTTTCATCTAATCTTTAAAAAAAAAAATTGTCAAGAGAAAGCATTACTGAGTTCAGCCAATCCCTGACACTGTCAGACATGGCTCTCCAAGAGCCCTTACCTATTACACAAAAGTCCTTACAACACCCCCTCTCCAAAAAAACTCTATCTGGTTAGGGTTTATATTTGTCAATTTTACACGAATGTTTCAGGATTGTGCATTCTGTCTTTTGATGAAAATAGGAAAATGTATCAACCAGCAGATTCTGTTTGATGAGCTTGGATGATGCGTCCTCTGCACAGCAATACGTAATGCAAATGCGTACAACAACAAAAATATTTTAGCTTTGTGTATTATTATATTGTGTTTTTATGAGATGTCCTATTGTAAAGTCAATATTCAAATGATAATTTAGTCTTAATTTTTAAGCACACGTCTTCATCAGTACTCATAATCAATGCTGATAAACCCTGTACATTCTGTTTGCTCAGGATCATTAACTGTTTGTAGTGTACAGCAGCGAAGTGTTTCTACAATACTCTATATCTCATCCATTCCTATGTCTATGAATCTAAGTGTGTTTTAGAATAACTAGACCTGCACTAAAAGTGTCATCTTGCTGTTCTTCTTGTACTGTAGGTTTCCACAGCCCACAAATTCTCCAATCATTCAATTTGGACTAGCATTACACATGTTCTGTATATGGCTCTTCTATATTATGGATTATGACACTTTTTTACATTAAATGTGTTCTGCTATGCTTTGTCTCGGCGTGAATGCTTCACAATATGCCATATGGACACAGAGCTGGTACACTATGTGGCATAATCCAGAGTTTTGCTCATTTAAATTGTAAATTGTACAATGAAAAGCCACTAAGAAGTTTAAAATAACTTTCTACTAAAACATTTTGTCAGTGTTTTCTGAGTAAAGAACATGCTGGAACTACTGACCATCTGTTTTCTATGTGAGTTATACAATACAGGAAAGGGAAGCGAACAGGTTTTATTTTTACATCCTGATAGTTTTAGGGGTATTTTGAAGATTAACAGATAGTGGAATGTTTTTTAGGACCATTTTATTCACTGGCTTGTACGAGGCTTCTGAGGTAGTGATTTTAAAAACGTTTTCATAGAAACAGCTTGGCTAGAGTTGAGCAGGCTGTTCGATAGAGGTGGAAACAAACCTAATATCAAGCATGGCTCATCTTGTCATTATTCACCCAGACTAGCAATTCATTTTCATTTCAAAGTTGAATTCAGTAATGGAAGTAACATCTAAACAAAGAGTAGCAGGAAAATAATGTCCCTATTCTTCACCTGTCAGTGTGACTCATTTTTCCATAGTATATTCTGGAGGTTTTTTTTTCTTTTTTCTCTCCACCTCTCTGTTCTGTTATAAGGACAATCATGATGTGGCCAGTGACACTTTGCTTCTTGAAAGTCCAATATCTTGACTGCTGACATGCAAAACATTTTGGAACTGTATTAACAGTGCAATAATGAAAAAATATATATATATCGTTTTTGAGTCAATTTTCCCTTTAAAGGTAGAACAGGGAAGCTTCTCAGACACCTATGTCAGTATTGTCCTTGTGGCATGTAGTATCGGCTATTCCCTACCCGGAACCAGAGGGACGGTTCGGTTAGATGAGGCTGTCAGAGGCATGATGGACCTCCATAATATCTGTGGAAATGAGACCATGAACAGGACATGTATGTGATTTATTAGAGAAAATATAATTCAAGTTGGTGACAAATCTACAGATAAAATCTACACAATGATCTGTGAAAAGCTAGGCATGAAATTGCTGTCTCTGGGATATGAGAAAAAAAAGGATCAGTACCTCTTCCAGTGCTCTTGGGGGCGCCTCTGAGCTACGTAACACCTACAGTATGTATTCTGTAACATTTTGTAAGCATTTCAAAATATACATAGAAACATGAGTGCCAAAGTATAATAAAACTTGCATTTAAAACTACAGGTAAGTCTTTAGAAGAGTGAGGGAGGGGTAATTTCATAATGTTGAGTGAGTCACTTGCAGTCTGTGGGAAAGGCACATGAAACACATATCACGTTCTCATCTCTGAAATGACAGACGCAGAGTTTTGTCCAACAACCTTTTCACACACACATAATGTGCACTGTCCCTGTAAAAATAAAATAAACTCAAACTCAAACATACACACGCACATGGTCGATAATATGTTGTATCAGTGTTGTTTCTCCATGTCCCTCTGATGAACTCTTCTGGTGTCTTGAGGCCACTCAGTAACACGTTTGTCCCCTCACTACTCTCTGGACACTTGGTACGACCTGGGAAAAAAACACACATGAAGACAATTAATGAAATGTCCATTTACAGTATCCAGGGTCAATTCATCTAAGGTCAGATGATCAAATTTTAAAAAAAAAACATTGATTATTCTAACATCAATTCATCAAACAATGCAAAAAAATGTTTTTACAGAACTGTACATGGCTGACAAACCAATCGATTACAGCCAAACAATGCTTTAAGCCATTTGTCAACAATATGATCTAAGTCAGCAGTCCATTTAGTGATTATGACTGATGTCAAGACTGACTTTAGATACTTCCTCTATGCAGTGATTTATCCATGTTCACAGTACTGTATCTACATGAACTCATTTAGGCACACAGATACTCACTCATGGTATAGATAGAATACAGTAGCATTCAATACCAACACAGAATGATATCCCTAAACATTGCAACCCAGCTGGTCCACTTGGCTTTTTACGTTGTCCCTTTATAGTCAGTTACTTCACTGGAACACCTCCATTACAAATACTGGTGCATGATTGGGCCTGTGTTCCACAATGAGGTCACAGCCACAAAAGCGTTGCCACAGTTGTGTCAGTTGCAGTATGTGAAGCTGAAGGTGACGTGTGTGTGTGTGGTTGGGTGTATACTGTATGTGTGCGTGAGTGCGTGTCACATTGATATGTGGCTAAAGAGGACTACTCACTTCCCTGTGCCCACATGACACCTAGGCATCGGGCATACTTTACCACCTGTGTGATAGAGAATGAGAGAGAGAGGAAGACAATAAGAGGGATAGAAAGAGCTGTTTTTATGATAACAGTACAGTATTAACAGTGTGAATACGACAAAGAAAAGAGACACGGAGGGTAAATGTTTTCTACTCACAGCTAATGACCATAATACCCAGGATGAAGAGTGCTGCAGCCATAGACAGACCAACAACACGGAGGAAGTAGTAGTCTGAGCACAGACACAGTGACACATAGATGAGTCTATTACCATGTGATTGTAACCCATGTTTGAAAGCATTGTGGTATTGATAAGTGGATTTTAGCTGCTTGGTTAATCATTGTATTTGTTAACTTTGGAAAAAATCTGATTCTCTTACCATAATTGAATGGTTCATCCCACTTTGCGTCTGTGATCAAAGAAAAATACAATATCACTTAGTTTTTTTTAAAGACAGTACTTGCATTGTGTGTTTTTAGAGCATAATAGGTGTAGCCTATATTCCTGCAACAAAGAAAGAGGTGGGAACAACAACACAATGAGATGACAACAGAGCGGTCTGGTCCAGTTGATGTGTTGTTGAAGCCACATCTCAACCCTTACGTAAGCCTGCGCAGCGCAGAGGGACACACTCGGAGACTTCTTATCTCTTACATCAGCCACAATGAAGCATTAATCTGAGGACAAGTTAGAGACAGCGAGCTGAGGTGCTCTGTTTCTGTTTCACAACTCCTCCAAGGGTTTTGTTTGGGAGATGGGGAATTGTGATACTGTCAAATTTGCTGTGAGATAGCAATAACAAAACTCAGAAAACCCCACCAGATTTAAGGCAAAGGTAGGCTAGGAAATGCCTTTGTTACCCCAGGCAACAGGAGAAACGACGGCGGTATTCTCAGAGGTGGTTGGAGATGGTGTCACTATGGACAGAGAGAGAGAGCGAGAGATAAAACAAAATGAACATTTTCTCCGTCAGCATTTTGAGTCCTTATCTCTGTCATATGGACCTGTACATAATAACATCTCATTAAATTCCAAGTGCATTCCTTTTATGTTCCACTCCCTTTTTTTATAGAATTTCTGCATATTTAAATGGCACGACTCTCATAGGAAATCGGGTCAGTCTAATTACACTTTTTAAAGCGTATCAGTGGTGTCCCTGTCAGGTGCTGTAAAATCCACTGTCTGTCTATCTTAACGAGAAAGGGGAATGTAACATTTGCTAATTACAGAGCTAATTCGATTTTAAATTGCATGCACCCTTGACGTGAAAGACAGAACTGGTTATGGGATTTTCTTGATAGCAAAGCATCCATTCACTATAGCTCTGTTGCAGTGTGTTTCAGGGACTACCAATAGGAGTGTTTATTTTTCAGGGAACAGGTCATTCTTAAATGTCAAGGAGGGAATAAGAGGTTTGTTGTTTACCTGTGGTGGTTAAGGACTTAGCCGTGGGTGTTGTTGACTTGTTTGTGTGAGCTGAGGAGAAAAGCAGAGAGGATGACTTGGTCTGTGGCAAGGCCACACAATTTGAACTAGAAATGTAATTTTATATGAAATAAAATTGTGTGACTTGCTTCAGCTCTTTAAAATGATTTGTGTGGTAGTTGAAGAAGTTTGGAAGGTTTTCATTAAGTGAAGCAGTGAAATACAGTCAAAGTTAAATATATTAAAATATCAGGTCTAATTACTTTGATCGACTGCTATATCAATCCTATTACTGGAGTGTGGGGTGTCATGTAAAAATGCCCACAGCGTGACATAGCTCACATTCAATGATTATTGTGAGCACATTTTAACACTTGTGATTGGCTGTGATTGTGACATCACAGCATGAAAAAGCTCACAGCTTGAGAATTCTCACTGGTCAATTGGATATCTGTGTTTTGTAGGTAGATAACGTCAGTGCCTGATTGAAATTGACACTAAAGTAATGACCACTTTTTAAACATATTATTGTTTGTTTTGCGCTTCTGTCTGGGCTGACTAGTTAGCTCGCATCAGGTAACTTTAGCAAATGGGTGGAATGGCGAGAGTTAGCTGTTTATGTGTTGGCATAGCGAGTGCTGCATTGCCTTTTTTCTGGAGCAATTTTGATTGGTAGAAATTCTGATTTCAGATTTATACAGCAGAGAAATAGGCAAATATTTCATAGCCTCTACGGTTTTGTCTAAGTTGTTGGGAAAGTAGCTGACTTGTGTCAAAAGCTACATTGTTTACAGTGCATAGAAGGTTGGAAGTCCTGGGAATTTTCAACAATGGGAGCTTTAGAATGTTGAAAAAAATCTCATGACAGTGGATAAAGTTGTTTTAGGAGGACAAAAAGTAAAATAGTTTAAAAAGTAAACGTTTTATCAAAAGGTTTTATGAAAGAAACTTAATCCAGATGGAATGGCATTGTCGTGCCCTGACCGGGGTTCTCTATGGTGTTTTAGGTCAGGGCGTGACTAGGGGGTTTTCTAGGTTTTATTTTCTATGTTGGTGTGGCCGGAGCCTTCCTCTGCGCCGGTGCTCATTCCAGGCACGGCGTCCAGTCCCCCTCCATGGCCGGAGCCTTCCTCTGAGCTGGTGCTCAGTCCAGGCATGGTGACCAGTCCTGCTCCATGGCCGGAGCCTTCCTCTGTGCCGGTGCCCAGTCCAGGCACGGTGTCAAGTCCCGCTCCATGGCCGGAGCCTTCCTCTGCTCCGGTGCCCAGTCCGGGCACGGCGTTCAGCCTGGCTTCATGGCCGGATCCGCAGTCTGAGCAGGTGCTACGTCCCGCACCGGAGCCGCCACCGATGCTAGTTGCCCACCCTAACCCTCCCCATCTAGGTTCAGGTGTTTTAGGTCGGGGCGTGACTAGGGGGTTTTCTAGGTTTTATTTTCTATGTTGGTGTGAGTATGGTTCCCAATTGGAGGCAGCTGATGATCGTTGCCTCTAATTGGGGATCATACTGTGGTCCTTTTCCCACCTGCGTTGTGGGATATAGTTTTGTCTTGTGCTATGTGCACTACGAACTACACGTTAGTTTATTTATTTGTTGTTTGAAGTTTCACCTCAATAAATATGTGGAACTCTACTCACGCTGCGCTTTGGTCCACTCATTTAAACGATGGACGTGACAGGCATTTCTATTTTAAACTATGTAAGAGCAGTGGTTTTCCAGATAACTACAACAAGTCAGAAATAAGTGATACATCCTTTAAATTGTGGTATTTAAATGTTTTCCTTAAGTAACTACATTCAGACTACTACACTTTTAGTCATAAGGAATTAGGAAAGTTGTAGCCTATTATTTAGCATCTAGTGGAAGAAGTTTGTGTTAGTGTTGATAAATTGAGGCTGGTATAGTAGAAGCAGTGACTGTTTTATAAATAGCTATAGTAGCCTTTAGTGTAGTAAGTGGCCCAGAAGTAGTAGTAGCAGTACATTGTAGTAATAATTCTGAATGTTTTAGGTAGGTAGGCCATGGGTTAGCTATAGTAAGTGGGGTCACTATTGTAGTTTAGTAAATGAGTGTGGGAGGTTGTTATAGTGGGTTGGGGTGAGCTGTATGGCATAATCAGTCTTATGTGCTCCCTCAGTGCTATAATCTGATTGGTAGATAGTATGTGGAAAGGTATAGTAATAGTCCCTCAGCCCATTAAAAGGTCAATTCAGTCCACCAACACCAAAAGGAAACAAAAAGACTTTCAGTAAACAGTCAAATTAAGAGGTTTTGATGACCAACATGTCACACCCTCTACATTTGTGTCCTACTTGCTGGGAAAATGGTCAACATTTCAGTTGTTTGTAAAAGTTGAGAAGAAAAGTAGTTGATTTGATTACTAAAACAGTTGTATCGTTTGATTGGTAGAAGATATTTCTGTTCTGATATCAGCTTTAAATAGGATAGAAGTAGACTAAGATTTCATACCCTCTACGTTTTTGTCTAGCTTGTTGAGAAAGTGGTCAAAGTAGCCGATTTGTGTCAAAATCACATTGTTCACAGTGAGTAGAACGTTAGAAGTCACAGTTTCAGAATGTGAGTTTTTAAAGAGTCACTGCCTTTAAAAAATCCCCTTGAAAATGGCCTGGGTGGTGTCAATATGAGTCAGAAACAGTTAAAGGGTGTAAATAGGATAATTTTGGTCATGATGTCCGTCTCGTCCACAACGGAGTTTGGAACATCTGTGCGTCACAATGGGTAAATGAAAGTTGTGTTTTGAGTTGATTTCCTTTTGCCCACCAACAGGCTGAGCAGCTGCGGTGATTGCTCTCTATTCAATGTATTAGACAGTGAGACACATCTGCCCAGCAGCTCTGACTTTGTTTACATAAGACATGTCGCACATTTTTTTACTTGAGAAATACTGCACCAAACACCTTAATTAGATGTAAAACTGAGCAACTAAAACATCCTCTGCAAAGACTTAAAAGTTATTTCATATTTCTTGAGTTATCTTAGATTTATTCTGGGGATTTTAAAGAAGGGAAACAGGCTTCTGCATCTATAGTGTCTCATGGGGGACAAAAATCATTAAACAAATGCAGAATCAGTCAGGAAACACACCGCTAAGACTGAAATATGTTTTTTTCTAATGAGAAAAACACGTGCCAATCGACGTGTTCAGTGGCTCTTTAACAATGGGAGCTTTAGAATGTAGAAGAAAGTGGGTAAGGTTTATTAGAAGCTTAATAGGTTAAAAAGTATAAATGGTTTCAATCACACTGGTCCTGACCGGCCTGCATGTTTTAAAGGTTGAATTTCTATCTTAAACGGTGTAAGAGGAGTAGTGTTCCAAATAATAAGTACGATTTCTTCTGTCGCAAGTTCCATTAATGAAATAGTCCGAAATAAGTTATACATTATTTAAAGGGTGACTTCTTTCGCAAGTCACAGTAATTCCTCAAATTGATTGCAGCTACTGAACCAAAGCCAGTTAGGAGGGGGACAAAGTAATTACAAACATTGGTGCTCTAGCTGCCATGGTTTACGGACATTGATTTCCATTCATCCTGCTGGTGAAAAAGATTTAAAAGCAGGTCCTATTAAGAGTGAAGTTCTTGAGATTAACGTTGAGTTGTGGCAGGTGGAAAGATACAGAGAAATATGAAGTAGCCCCATGTGACATCGTCTAGAAATGAGAAAGAGGACTGTACCAGTTCTGGCTGGAGAGGGAGTCACTTCCACAAGTCGATTGGGGTGTGTGGTGGTAGGGCTCTGAGCAAGGGACACTGTTGACAGAAAACAAATGTCATTTCAAGCATTACACAAACAAAGCAGTTGGGTGAAACCTAAACAACACATTACAAGACAGTCGGAAGCACAAAACATGGCTTCCAAATAACTACAAGTTAGAAATAAGTGGTACATCCTCTAAATTGAGGCATTTAAATGTTAAATGCGTAGTAGTGAAACACAGTCAAAAGTGCATATTTCATCATAAATAACTACAGTCAGACTACTACACTTTTAGTCATAAGGAATTAGAAGTTGTAGGCTGTTATTTTGCATCTAGTGGAAGAAGTTTAGAAGTTTGTAGTGTTGATAAATTGAGACTGGTACAGTAGAGGCAGTGACTGTTTTATAAATAACTATAGTAACCTTTAGTGGGAGACTAGGTAGTAGTGAGTAACCCAGAAGTAGTAGTAGCAGTACATTGTAGTAGTAATTCTGAATGTTTTAGGTATGTAGGCCATGGGTTAGCTATAGTGAGTGGGGTCACTATTGTAGTTCGGTTAGTGAGTGTGGGAGTTGTTATAGTGGGTTAGTTTAGTGGGTTGGGGTGAGCTGTGTGGCATAATCAGTCTTATGTGCTCCCCCAGTGCTATGATCTGATTGGTAGAAGATAGTATGTGGAATAGAATAGTCCCTCAGCCCGTTAACAAGTCCCTTTAGCCGCCCAACCCCCAAAAGGAAACAAAAAGACTTACAGTAAACAGTAACATTAAGAGGTTTTGATGACAAGGCAGAAGGTTTTGGTCCCTCTGGTCCCAGGTCCAGCTCTGCCTCACATCTGTACTCTACTTCACCCTCATATCTCTTGTGGGTGATGGTGATAGTGGAGGACATATTCACTAGTTCCTTTGTGGAGTCATTAAACGTTTGAGTCTCTATAGTTTCATTCCCTTTGTACCACCTCACAACCAGGTTCTGTAGAGGAGCGATGTTCTGGATGTCGCACTGCAGCTGGTACTCCTTCCCCTCCATCATTGGACCCGAGTTGCTCAGAGGAGAGATAGACACGCTGTCTGGAGTCTCTAGAGACAAAAGAGTTACACATAGTGAAATATAATTGCTTTTACTGACAAAACTCCCAAATATAAGAAAAAGAAAAACAACTTACTGTAGAGAATGACAGGGAGAAGCTCAGTACACTGACTTCCATTTTGTGACTTGATGTAGCATTTAGGTTCTATTGTCCAGTCCATGAGTCTTTTCACAGTCCAGGTGACAAAGTTTACATTTCCATGCAAACCTGTATCTCCGTACGTGGCCTCCCACCTCATCCCCTCGGGGTCTGTGGATGATGTGCAGTTGACTGAGACTGATTCTCCATATCTCACTACTACTCTGGGAGGGTTGAGCTCAACAGGACAGGAGGCATGTGTAGGTGCACCTACAGTTCAGAGCATGACAGGGACCATAATCATATCATTTACTTTCTCAAGCAAACTTAGCTTAAACAAAAAATATATCCCAAGTATAGGCCTAGAATGCAGAACAAATAAAAAATAGGTTGCATTAATAATGGCCTTTTTCAGAAGGCAGTTTCTAATCAGTAACCTTAAAGCTGCAAAATGCAACCTTTTGGGCGACCTGACCAAATTAACATGGATATGTGAGTTATACAATGGAAAGAAAAAGTATGTGAACCCTTTGGAATTACCGGGATTTCTGCATAAATTGGTCATAAAATTTGATCTGATCTTCATCTAAGTCACAACAATAGACAAACACAGTGCGCTTAAACTAATAACACACAAATTATTGTATTTTTCTTGTCTATATTGAATATATCATTTAAACATTCACAGTGTAGGTTGGAAAAAGTATGCGAACCACTCGGCTAATGACTTCTCCAAAAGCTAATTGGAGTCAGGAGACAGCTAAAATGGAGTCCAATCAATGAGACGAGATTGGAGATGTTTGTTAGAGTTGCCCTGCCCTATAAAAAAATCTAAAAATGTTGGTTTGCTATTCAGTAGAAGCATTGCCTGATGTGAACCATGCCTCGAACAAAAGAGATCTCAGAAGACCTAGGATTAAGAATTGTTGACTTGCATAAAGCTGGAAAGGGTTACAAAAGTATCTCTAAAAGCCTTGATGTTCATCAGTCCACGGTAATACAAATTGTCTATAAATGGAGACAGTTCAACTGTTGCTACTCTCCTTAGAAGTGTTCGTCCTGCAAAGATGACTGCAAGAGCACAGTGCAGAATGGTCAATGAGGCTAAGAAGAATCCTAGAGTGTCAGCTAAAGACTTACAGAAATCTCTGGAACATGCTAACATCTCTGTTGACAAGACTATGATACGTAAAACACTAAACAATAATGGTGTTCATGGGAGGACACCTCAGAAGAAGACACTGCTGTCCAAGAAAAACATTGCTGCACGTCTGAAGTTCGCAAAAGAGCACCTGGATGTTCAACAGCGCTGCTGGCAAAATATTCTGTGGACAGATTCATCTAAAATGGAGTTGTTTGGAAGGAACACACAGCACTCTGCCTGGAGAATAAAAGGCACAGGACACCAACATCAAAACCTCATCTAAACTGTAAAACATGGTGGAGGGAGTATCATGGCTTAGGGCTGCTTGCTGCCTCAGGGCATGGACAGCTTGCCATCATGGACGGAAAAATTAATTACCAAGTTTATCAAGACATTTTGCAGGAGAATGTAAGGCTATCTGTCTGCCAATTGAAGCTCAAAATAAGTTGGGTGATGCAACAGAACAACAACCAAAAACACAGAAGTAAATCACAACAGAATGGCTTTGACAGAAGAAAATACGACTTCTGGAATGACCCAGTCAGTCCTGACCTCAACCCAATTGAGATGCTGTGGCATGACCTCAAGAGAGCGGTTCACACCAGACACCCCAAGAATATTGCTTAACTGAAACAGTTTTGTAATGAGGAATGGTCCAAAATTCCTCCTGGCCGTTGTGCAGGTCTGATCCACAACTACAGAACACATTTGGTTGAGGTTATTGCTGCCAAAGGAGGGACAACCAGTTATTAAATCCAGGGGTTCACATACTTTTCCCATCCTCCACTGTGAATGTTTACACAGTGTGTTCAACAAAGCCATAAAAACATACAATTTTTGTGTGTTATTAGTTTAAGCAGACTGTTTGTTTATTGTTGTGACTTAGATGAAGATCAGATCAAATGTTATGACCAATCTCTGTATAAATCCAGGTAATTCCAAAGGGTTCACATACTTTTTATTTCCACTGTTGATATGTCATTCTTCATTGAAAGCAGGTCTAAGAAGTGATAGATCAGTTCTGTGTGAACTATTTCTATGGTTCCGGTTATCAAGTTCAGTTTTTGCTTTCAGTTTTGTACACCAGCTTCAAACAGCTGACAATACAACATTTATGGCTGTGGAACATATATTTCACATCGGTTTAGATGGTAAAATAATTCTCTACACTATACAGTGCATTCAGGACATATTCATTCCTTTGACTTTTTCCTCATTTTGTTACGTTACAGCCTTATTCTAAAGTGGATTTAACTGTTTTTCACCCTCGTCAATCCACACACAATACCCCATAATGACAAAGTAAAAACAGTTTTTCTAAATGTTTGCAAATTTATGAAAATATACAACTGAAATATCACATTTACATAAGTATTCAGACCCTTTTTTCAGTACTTTGTAGACGCACTTTGGCCGCGATTACAGCATAGAGTCTTCTTGGGTATGACACTATAAGCTTGGCACACATGTATTTGGGGAGTTTCTCCCATTCTTCTCTACAGATCCTCTCAAGCTCTGTCAGGTTGGATGGGGAGCGTTGCTGCACAGCTATTTTCAGGTCTCTCCCGATATATTCAATCGGGTTCAAGACCAGGTTCTGGCTGGGCCACTGAAAGGCATTCACAGACTTGTCCCGAAGCCACTCCTGTGTTATCTTGGCTTTGTGGTTAGGGTCGTTGTCCTGTTGGAAGGACCTTCGCCACAGTCTGAGGTCCTGAGCATTCTGGAGCAAGTTTTCATCAAGGATCTCTCTGTACTTTGCTCCGTTCATCTTTGTTTCGATCCTTACTAGTCTACCAGTCCCAGCTAATGAAAAACATCCCCACAGCATGATGCTGCCACCACCATGCTTCACCGTAGGGATGGTGCCATGTTTCCTCCAGACGTGATGCTTGGCATTCAGGCCAAAGAGTTCAATCTTGTTTTCATCAGACCAGAGGATCTTATTGCTCATGGTCTGAGAGCCTTTCCGTGCCTTTTGGCAAACTCCAAGCAGGCTGTCATGTGCTTTTTACTGAGGATTGGCTTCCGTCTGGCCACTCTACCATAAAGGCCTGATTGGTGTAGTGCTGCAGAGATGGTTGTCCTTTTGGAATGTTCTCCCATCTCCACAGAGGAACGCTAGAGCTCTGTCAGAGTGACCATCGGGTTCTTGGCCCCATTATGTCCAA
Source organism: Oncorhynchus clarkii lewisi (assembly GCF_045791955.1). Lineage (NCBI taxonomy): Eukaryota > Metazoa > Chordata > Actinopteri > Salmoniformes > Salmonidae > Oncorhynchus > Oncorhynchus clarkii. Next base: position 19,573,748 of record NC_092149.1, on the reverse strand, counting down.
TCAATTGAATTTACCACAGATGGACTCCAATCAAGTTGTAGAAACATCTCATGGATGATCAATGGAAACAGGATGCACCTGAGCTCAATTTTGAGTCTCATAGCAAATGGCCTGAATACTTATGTAATAAGGTATTTCTGTTTTTTATCTTTCATAAATTTGCTAACATTTCTATGCACCTGTTTTTGCTTTGTCATTATGTGGTATTGTGTGTAGATTGCTGAGTATTTTTTGTTTTAAAATAAGGCTGTAATGTAACAAAATGTGGAAAAAGTCCAGATGTGTGAATAATTTCCGAAGGCACTGTACGCGTCGACTATTAGAATATAAACACATACAGTAGCCTACTTTTTTTTTTTTTTTTACAATTAACTGAATTACTTACCAGAGGAGAAGGACGGGAAAACCAAGACTAAGAGATATTTGTGTAAACTGTTCAGAATTGTCTTCTGTGGGTGTTCTGTGGGTGTCACTGAGTAGGCTGATACCCCATTTCATGAGTGCACAATCCCTAGGCTAGACTGTACAGTGCAATATGAATGTTCAATACACACAATTAGCTGACTGGATAGGTGACTTGTCAAATAAACAAATGTTTGTATTTTGTAAAATTTACAACAACATTCCAACCTTTGTTTTGCCTTATTTAGTCCAAATATGGCATGAATCCAGTATTTGTATCTGTTTGCATCAGTTTCAATGCAACTTTTATTTTGAAGGTGAACTGACGATTCTACTATTGTGGTCAATTGTTTTTGTGGCTCAGTTCACATAGGTGCTTCAGTACGTGGGGTCGCTATTGTAGTTTGGTTAGTGTCAGTGGGGTTTCTTATAATGGGTTAGTTTACTGAGTTTGGGTGAGCTGTGTGGCATAATCAGTCTTATTTGCCCCCGCAGTGCTATGATTTGATTGGTAAAATATATTTGTTCTGATTTCAGACTTGAAAAACAGAGAACTAGAAGATTTCATACGCTCTACGTTTTTGTCCAAGTTGTTGGAAAAGCGGGCAAAAATGCAGTTCTTCTGAAAAGTTGGGAGAAAGTTGGCAATGTTGTTACTAAAACAGCTATATTGTTTGACTGGTAGAATATATTCTATTCTGATTCAACATTTGAATAGCAGAGAAGTAGACTAAGATTTCATACGCTCTACGTTTTTGTTTAACTTGGGAAAGTGGTCAAAATGGCAGTTCTTCAAAAGGTTGAGAGGAAAAGTACTTGATGCTCTTACCAAAACATCTAAATTGTTTGATTGGTAGAATATATTTCTGTTCTGATATCAGATTTGAATTGAAGAAAAGTAGACTAATTTGTCATACCATCTTCGTTTGTGTCTTATTTGCTGGGAAAGTGGTCAAAATAGCAGTACTTTCAAAAGGTTGAGAGGAAAAGTGCTTGATGCTCTTACTAAAACAGCTATATTGTTTGATTGTTAGAAGATATTTCTGTTCTGATATCAGATTTGAATTGCAGAAAAGTAGACGGATATCAAATCAAATCAATTAAAATTTTATTGGTCACATACACATGGTTAGCAGATGTTAATGCGAGTGTAGCGAAACGCTTGTGCTTCTAGTTCCGACCATGCAGTAACATCTAACAGGTAATCTAACAATTTCACAACAAGGAATGATTAAGAATATGTACATATATATATATATGAATGAGCGTTTGCCGAACGGCATAGGCTAGATTCAGTAGATGGTATAGAGTACAGTATATACACATGAGATGAGTAATGTAGGGTATGTACACATTATATAAAGTGGCATTGTATAAAGTGACTAGTGATACATTTATTACATACCATTTTTTATTTTTAAAGTGGCTAGAGATTTGAGTCAGTATGTTGGCAGCAGCCACTCAATGTCAGTGATGGCTGTTTACAGTCTGATGGCCTTGAGATAGAAGCTGTTTTTCAGTCTCTCGGTCCCAGCTTTGATGCACCTGTACTGGCCTTGCCTTCTGGATGATAGCAGGGTGAACAGGCAGTGGCTCAGGTGGTTGTTGTCCTTGATAATCTTTTTGGCCTTCCTGTGACATCGGGTGGTGTAGGTGTCCTGGAGGGCAGGTAGTTTGCCCCCGGTGATGCGTTGTGCAGACCTCACTACCCTCTGGAGAGCCTAACGGTTGTGGGCGGAGCAGTTGCCGTACCAGGTGGTGATACAGCCCGACAGAATGCTCTCGAGTGCATCTGTAAAAGTTTGAGTGTTGAAGAGGCGCTGTTGCGACTTCTTCACCACGCTGTCTGTGTGGGTGGACGATTTCAGTTTGTCCGTGATGTGTACGCCGAGGAACTTAAAACTTTCCACCTTCTCCACTACTGTCCCGTCGACGTGGATAGGGGGTGCTCCCTCTGCTGTTTCCTGAAGTCCACAATCATCTCCTTTGTTTTGTTGATGTTGAGTGTGAGGTTATTTTCATGACACCACACTCCAAGTGCCCTCACCTCCTCCCTGTAGGCCGTCTCATTGTTGTTGGTAATCAAGCCTACCACTGTAGTGTCGTCTGCAAATTTGATGATTGAGTTGGAGGCGTGCATGGCCACGCAATCATTGTTGAACAGGGAGTACAGGAGAGGGGAGAGAACGCACCCTTTTGGGGCCCCGGTGTTGAGGATCAGCGGGGTGGAGATGTTGTTTCCTACTCTCACCACCTGGGGGCGTCCCATCAGAAAGTCCAGGACCCAGTTGCATAGGGCGGGGTCGAGACCCAGGGCATCAAGCTTAATGATGAGCTTGGAGGGTACTATGGTGTTAAATGCTGAGCTGTAGTCGATGAACAGCATTCTTACATAGGTATTCCTCTTGTCCAGATGGGTTAGGGCAGTGTGCAGTGTGATTGCGTCGTCTGTGGACCTATTGGGGCGGTAAGCAAATTGGAGTGGGCCTAGGGTGTCAGGTAGGGTGACAGTCGTTTAGCTCAGTTACCTTAGCTTTCTTGGGAACAGGAACGATGGGGGCCTTCTTGAAGCATGTGGGAACAGCAGACTGGGATAGGGATTGATTGAATATGTCCATAAACACACCAGCCAGCTGGTCTGCGCATGCTCTGAGGACACAGCTAGGGATGCCGTCTGGGCCTGCAGCCTTGCGATGGTTAACACGTTTAAATGTTTTACTCACGTTGGCTGCGGTGGAGGAGAGAACGCAGATTTTGGTAGCGGGCCATGTCGGTGAAACTGTATTGTCCTCAAAGCGAGCAAAGAATTTGTTTAGTTTGTCAGGGAGCAAGACATTGGGGTCCGCGACGGGGCTGGTTTTCATTTTGTAGTCCGTGATTGACTGTAGTCCCTGCCACATACCTCTCGTGTCTGAGCCGTTAAATTGTGACTCTACTTTGTCTCTATGCTGACGCTTAGCTTGTTTGATTGCCTTAAGGAGGGAAAAGCTACACTGTTGATATTTGGTCATGTTTCCGGTCGCCTTGCCCTGATTAAAAGCAGTGGTTCGCGCTTTCAGTTTTGCGCGAATACTGACATCAATCCACGGTTTCTGGTTGGGGAAGGTTTTAATATTCTCCGTGGGTACAACATCCGATGTGATTGCTAATAAACTCGCTCACCGAATCAACGTATACATCAATGTTGTTGTTCAAAGCTATCCGGAACATATCCCAGTCCACGTGATCGAAGCAATCTTAAAGCGTGGAATCAGATTGGTCAGACCAGCGTTGGACAGACCTGAGTATGAGCGTTGTTATGATCACACCACAACTCGTTAATCATAAGGGATACACCCCGCCCTTCTTCTTACCAGAGAGATGTTTGTTTCTGTTGGCGCGATGTGTGAAGAAACCAGGTGGCTGTACCGACTCTGATAACGTAGTGAGCCACGTTTCTGTGAAACAGAGAATGTTACAATCTCTGATGTCTCTCTGGAAGGCAACTCTTGCTCGGATTTCGTCTACCTTGTTGTCAAGAGACTGGACATTGGCAAGTAGTATACTTGGGAGTGGTGGTTGATGTGCCTGTCTACGGAGCCTGGCCAGAAGACCGCTCCGTCTGCCCCTTCTGCGGCGCAGTTGTTTTGGGTCGCCTGCTGGGATCCGATCCATTGTCCTGGGTGGTGGACCAAACAGAGGATCCGCTTCGGGAAAGTCGTATTCCTGGTCATAATGTTGGTAAGTTGACGCTGCTCTAATATCCAATAGTTCCTCCCGGCTGTATGTAATAAGACTTAAGATTTCCCGGGGTAACAGTGTAAGAAATAATACATAAAAAAAACAAAATACTGCATAGTTTCCTAAGAATGCGGAGCGAGGAGGCAATCTCTGTTGGCGCCGGAAGTCAATACAGTGGGGAGAACAAGTATTTGATACACTGCTGATTTTGCAGGTTTTCCTACTTACAAAGCATGTAGGTTTTATCATATGTACACGTCAACTGTGAGAGACAGAATCTAAAACAAAAATCCAGAAAATCACATTGTATGATTTTTAAGTAATTAATTTGCATTTTATTGCATGACATAAGTATTTGATACATCAGAAAAGCAGAACTTAATATTTGGTACAGAAACCTTTGTTTGCAATTACCGAGATCATACGTTTCCTGTAGTTCTTGACCAGGTTAGCACACACTGCAGCAGGGATTTTGGCCCACTCCTCCATACAGACCTTCTCCAGATCCTTCAGGTTTCGGGGCTGTCGCTGGGCAATACGGACTTTCAGCTCCCTCCAAAGATTTTCTATTGGGTTCAGGTCTGGAGACTGGCTAGGCCACTCCAGGACCTTGAGATGCTTCTTACGGAGCCACTCCTTAGTTGCCCTGGCTGTGTGTTTCGGGTCATTGTCATGCTGGAAGACCCAGCCACGACCCATCTTCAATTCTCTTACTGAGGGAAGGAGGTTGTTGGCCAAGATCTCGTGATACATGGCCCCATCCATCCTCCCCTCAATACGGTGCAGTCGTCATGTCCCCTTTGCAGAAAAGCATCCCCAAAGAATCATGTTTCCACCTCCATGCTTCACGGTTGGGATGGTATTCTTGGGGTTGTACTCATCCTTCTTTTTCCTCCAAACATGTTGAGTGGAGTTTAGACCAAAATGCTCTATTTTTGTCTCATCAGATCACATGACCTTCTCCCATTCCTCCTCTGGATCATCCAGATGGTCATTGGCAAACTTCAGACGGGCCTGGACATGCGCTGGCTTGAGCAGGGGGACCTTGCGTGCGCTGCAGTATTTTAATCCATGACGGCGTAGTGTGTTACTAATAGTTTTCTTTGAGACTGTGGTGCCAGCTCTCTTCAGGTCATTGACCAGGTAGTTCTGGGCTGATCCCTCACCTTCCTCATGATCATTGATGCCCCACGAGGTGAGATCTTGCATGTAGCCCCAGACCGAAGGTGATTGACCGTAATCTTGAACTTCTTCCATTTTCTAATAATTGCACCAACAGTTGTTGCCTTCTCACCAAGCTGCTTGCCTATTGTCCTGTAGCTCATCCCAGCCTTGTGCAGGTCTACAATTTGATCCCTGATGTCCTTACACAGCTCTCTGGTCTTGGCCATTGGGGAGAGGTTGGAGTTTGTTTGATTGAGTGTGTGGAGAGGTGTCTTTTATACAGGTAACGAGTTCAAACCTGTGCAGTCAATTCGGGTAATGAGTGGAGAACAGGAGGGCTTCTTAAAGAAAAACTAACAGGTCTGTGAAAGCCAGAATTCTTACTGGTTGGTAGGTGATCTAATACTTATGTCATGCAATAAAATGCAAATTAATCACTTAAAAATCATACAATGTGATTTTCTGGATTTTTGTTTAGATTCCGTTTATCACAGTTGAAGTTTACCTATGATAAAAAAAAATCCAGACCTCTACATGCTTTGTAAGTAGGAAAACCTACAAAATTGGCAGTGTATCAAATACTTGTTCTCCCCACTGTATGTCATACCATCTATGTTTGTGTCATATTTGCTGGGAAAGTGGTCAAAATGTCAGTTGATTGTAAGAGTTGAGAGGAAAAGTAAGTTGATTTGATAACTAAAACAGCTATATAGTTTGATTGTTAGAAGATATTTTAAGATTTCATACCCTCTACGTTTTTGTCCAGCTTGTTGGGAAAGTGGTCAAAGTAGCTGATTTGTTTACAATGAATAGAATGTTGAAAGTCAGCTTCAGAAGGGGAGATTTTAAAGTCACTGCCTTTAAAAATAGGATAAATAGGATCATTTTGGTCATGAAGTTAGTCTCGTCTATGACAGAGTTTGAAACCTCCGTGCATCACAACGGGTAAATGAAAGGTGGGTTTTGAGTTGATTTCCTTTTGCCCACCAACAGGCTGAGCAGCTGCGGTGATTGCTCTCTATTCAATGTATTAGACAGTGAGACACATCTGCCCAGCAGCTCTGACTTTGTTTACTTAAGACATGTCGCAATTTTTTTTACTTGGGAAATACTCCACCAAACACCTTAGTTAGATGTAAAACTGCGGAACTAAAACATCCTCGGCAAAAAAGTAGTTATCTTAAATTCAATCAATAGGCTTCCGCGTCAGTAGTGTCTCATGGGGGGGGAAAATCATTAACCAAACGCGGAATCAGTGAGGAACACACTGCCAAGACTGAAATATCGTTTTTCAAATGAGCAACACAAATACACGTGCCAATCGACGTGTTCAGTGGCTCTTTAACAATGGGAGCTTTAGAATGTAGAAGAAAGTGGGTAAGGTTTATTAGAAGCTTAATAGGTTAAAAAGTATAAATGGTTTCAATCACACTGGTCCTGACCGGCCTGCATGTTTTAAAGGTTGAATTTCTATCTTAAACGGTGTAAGAGGAGTAGTGTTCCAAATAATAAGTACGATTTCTTCTGTCGCAAGTTCCATTAATGAAATAGTCCGAAATAAGTTATACATTATTTAAAGGGTGACTTCTTTCGCAAGTCACAGTAATTCCTCAAATTGATTACAGCTACTGAACCAAAGCCAGTTAGGAGGGGGACAAAGTAATTACAAACATTGGTGCTCTAGCTGCCATGGTTTACGGACATTGATTTCCATTCATCCTGCTGGTGAAAAAGATTTAAAAGAAGGTCCTATTAAGAGTGAAGTTCTTGAGTTAAGCTACAGAGAAATATGAAGTAGCCCCATGTGACATCATCTAGAAAAGACAAAGGGGACTGTACCAGTTCTGGCTGGAGAGGGAGCTGCAGTAACATTCGCCACCAGAGTCATTTTGGGGTGTGTGGTGGTAGGGCTCTGAGCAAGGGACCCTGTTGACAGAAAACAAATGACTTTTCAAGCATTACACAAACAAAGCAGTTGGGTGAAACCTAAACACCACATTACAAGACAGTCGGAAGCACAAAACATGGCTACTGCTGAAATTATTCTCCACAACAATTGAGCAACGTATTCCTAGTAGCAGCCAGGGCTGAGAATGTGTTTACACACAGCCAGTGGGAGGGACAAAGGGAGGGAGTTACTCAGCTAGCAACAAATGTTCCCACAACTTTAGAGAACATTCCCTTAAGAGTGACATAAGACCATTAAGTAATGTTTTCATAGGACTGTTCTAGTCATGTGGAAGGAATGTTTCCAAGAGACCATTCCCTTAATATCAAATAGAACTTACCCAGAACGGGGTTACCATGTTCTCAGAATTTAAAATATCAACGTTCTAGACACGTTTCTTGGTAACGTTGCAAGAACATTCATGTGTCCAATTTTCTATGTTTTGAGAATTTTCCATCAACGTCCCACCAAACATACACAGAACATGGTTGCATGTTCTCAGAACATAATATATTAATGTTCTAGGCACGTTTCAATTGAACGTTGCTGGAACATTTCTGTGTATCTGTTGTCAGGATGTCGCCTGATGGTCCCTAAGAAGTGTCCGCCCCCCCCCCCCAAAAGTGTAATTACACATCATGCCTTGTTACTGTTGCCGAGCCAATCAAGGCCCTGAATGGTGAACCACTGATAGCTCTTTGTCTGCTGTGAACGTTAGGGATACTCGCATACACAGTGCTTAGTGTTTTTAACGTACACGTTTTGCACACTTTAAAATAGATGATTACATTGTGAATGTGCATTTACACAATAATTATTCACCTGGGATTTGAATTTTTTGGGGGCGCCAGGGTAGCCTAGTGGTTAGAGAGTTGGACTAGTAACCGGAAGGTTGCAAGTTCAAATCCCTGAGCTGACAAGGTACAAATCTGTCGTTCTGCCCCTGAACAGGCAGTTAACCCACTGTTGCTAGGCCGTCATTGAAAATAAGAATTTGTTCTTAACTGACTTGCCTGGTTAAATAAAGGGAAAAAATAAAAATTGAATTTCTTAGTTCACTGTATTGTGATCTCAGTGATTTGATTGACTTATTTCAGTATTTTAAGAGCTTTATATATAGTTTTCTAATGTTGTTGGGGCATGTTAAGCTGTTTTAATGATACTCCTGAATTACTATGATCAATGAAATAGTTTTTTTTCTTGAGTGTACTTTTAACATAGCTGAGATTTACTACAAAGTGCACTATTGCTTACACCTATCGAGTTGTTTCATCTACATAAGTGCCAAAGGAGGAGGGGTTAGTGTTTCTTCTGGACAGGGCCTAACTATACTGGACTAATAAGCACATTCCCTAGAGCAGAGACGGGTAACGTGTAGGCCCGCGGATCAATTTAAAAGTAAATGATAGGAACTCGGTTGGGGTCTCAACTTACTATTGAGAGTTAAAATAGTAGAATACACAAGGTGCAATTTCGAAATTTTGTTGTGCATCAGCAGTTTTTCTCTCGTTATGTCAGTCACTGACAGTCACTCAATTAGCCTATGTCAGCATATATTTTTTTTATTGGTAAGTCTACCGGCCAGCTATCTAAACTTGTAGTAATCATTGTTGAATTACTGACCGTAAGTATGTGGACACCTGCTTGTCGAATATCTTATTCCAAAATCATGGGCATTAATATGGAGTTGGTCCCCCCTTTGCTGCTATACCAGCCTTCCCTCTTATGGGAAGGCATTCCACTAGATGTTGGAATATTGCTGAGGGGACTTGCTTCCATTCAGTCAGAGTATTAATGAGGTTGGGCACTGATGTTGGGCGATTAGACCTGGCTCGGCGTTCAAATTCATCCCTAAGGTGTTCGATGGAGTTGAGGCCAGGGCTTTGTGCGGGCCAGTCAGGTTCTCCCATACCGCCTTCCCCAAACTGTTGCCACAAAGTTGCAAGCACAGAATCTAGAATCTAGAATGTCAATGCATGCTGTAGCATTAGGATTTCCCTTCAGTGGAACTAAGGGGCCTAGCCCGAACCATGAAAGATAGACCATTATTTCTCATCCACCAAACTTTACAGTTGGCACTATAAATTGGACCAGGTTGTGTTTTCCTGGCATCCCCCAAACCCAGATTCGTCTGTCGGACAGTCAGATGATAAAGCGTAATTCATCACCCAAACGAAAGTGTTTCCACTTATCCAGATGGAGGCGAGCTTTACACCACTCCAGCGGACTGCTTGGTGCTGTGCATGGTGATCTTAGGCTTGTGTGCGGCTGCTTAAAGGAACATTAAGGGTAACATTACGTTCTCTCTCCCTAGAATTGTTAGCTGGGTCGATAGAGTGCTGTGAATGTATTCAAAGTCTGTGATAATACTAGTCTTGTGAGTGGGCAGTGCAGCATGGTTATGAAGGGGCTGCTCTGACCAACACAAAGGTAGATTGTACTGGCCCTGAGAGACGTGAGAAGCAGGCCTTTGTACACACTCTACTCCCTATCAATACCTTCCAATTAACCACTCCATGATGAATCACTACAAGCCCGCTATGGGCCCACTGGGTTCCCACAAGCAAATGTGATTAGAACTGAATCAATTTCCTAACAGGAAAATCAGTTCTGTTGCTGAATCCCTATGAGGTCATTTTAGATATTTACAGTGTGGTTCAGAGGAGGAGAGATGTCACTGAAAAAACAGATACATTCGTTGGAATGACTCAGGACTGTTTGGACCCTAGGGGTCTGTGGAGGTACAGCAGGTGAGCCGCAAAAATATATGTAAAAAATGTATATATTTTTATGAATGTCTCTAGCAACAACATACTAAACAAATGTTGTGCTACATACCTACAGTAGAAAAGAATTTTTAAATTATGACTGTTTTTCTCAACTCCTAATATTGAGCTAATTACACTCATTGGAGTATCTGACATAGGCTTTGAAAAAGCCTCCCGAGACTACCAGTCGTGGCAAATGATGTTAGCTGCTGGCAAGCTTTTTTGACTTGGTCATACATTTTTTCCAACACATTGCTAACCTTTAACCAGCTTAGCGGCTGCTATTTTAACCAACATGTATGTGGAGTCCAGATGTGGACTGGCACATCTATTGTATAACTATCAAATAAAGTCCCAATCAAATCAAATCTAATTGTATTAGTCACATGCGCCGAATACAACAGGTGTAGACCTTACAATGAAAGGCTTACATACAAGCCCCTAACCAACAATACAGTTTAACAAAATCTTAATAAGAATAAGAAATAAAAGTAACAAGTAATTAAAGAGCATCAGTAAAATAACAATAGCGAGACTATATACAGGGGGTATCGGTACAGAGTCAATTTGCGCGGTTAGTCGAGGTAATCACAATTATCTTCATACATTCATTTTAGGAGAATGAATACATAGAGAGGGTGAAGTTAGTAATCATTTTACGAGCAGAATGACACAGTTTGGAGGAGAAGCTTCATTTCCAAAAGTTCAACGTGGTCAAAATCATTTGTTTTTGAGACAGGGGTGTCACCAAAGCTGTGTTGTATTCATTAGGTATGTCATAGCTCATTTTGAAAGATGCATTATGACGCAATAAAAGCTCAAAACATTTTTCAGCAAAAATGACAACTGTGGCTATTTGCATTACATAGTTACCCAAATGTCTATAATCATCGCAGCCCTAGTTTGGAGTTACCTTTCTAACTAATAGGCTATGTTCGAGTTTACACTTTTTCCAGTTATAATGTGTGGAGGTCAAAATAATGAAAACCTATCTACCAAATCTATTCATTTTGAAATGTTGATTACTTGTCCTTGTCATTAACATGTTCTGCTAACGCATGTGGGGTCACCGGTTTGCCTGGACGGAGGTCCCTGGGCAAGGAAAGGTTGAAGACCCTGTTTTAGTTTGAGGTGAGAAAGGGAGAGAGTGTGTATACAGTATGTTTACATGAGAACAGTGTGTTTGACCGTGGGTGCATGCATATGTGTGAGAAATAAATACATCGTTATTTTTCATGGCTTACCTGGTAGTGTGAGAAACAGAGATACTGCCATCCAGCTCAGCTGAATCTGAAAGATGTGAGAGAGATGTGAGTGAGAGATTGATTGTGGTACAGAGTCTCAGCAGGGTCTGTAATTAATACAGCATTAAGCTGACTACTACTTCAGCTGGAAATCTGCAAGATAAGCAAAGGCCCTTAAGCAGCACAGGTGACACTGCAATGAATACAGATCACTTAGAGGCAGCCACACAGGCACATCTGCTATACCCACAATAGATTACAACAGACACATGACAACTACACATCTATCAACCTTCATTAACGCCCTGCTTGTTTGTGTGCTCCCGCTGCACGTAAACACACTCACACTCTGCCCATTATAGGGCTGAGTAACAGGTTTCAGAACCAGCTCCTATCGTTACAGTAGCTGTAATGGTTTTCTAATGGTACTCTACACAACGAGACAGACACTAAGCGCTACTGTGTGGAACAAGGGATGCGTTCATGTAGGCCCGTGACTAATATCAGTATAAAGAGGAAGTAGCCGTGTTACTGGTTTTATGTCAGGTACTGAGGCTACATGTCTTTTGAAACACAGGAAATTGTACACATAGCGGTTGTTTCTACCACTTCCCTCCCCCACACCTATGTGCAGTCAAGAACATTTTTCACGCAATGAAGATGGCTGACAATCTCAAACGAAATGTATAATACGATATACAAACTAGATGAGAGCACTCTCATTTTCTAATCCATGGAATTATACTTATGCCCTGTTTACATTTTTCCAACTGAATGCCATGATCTCTGTATACTTACACATATCATCACCTAGCACACATCACATGGCCCTGATTTAGCTGAATTGGAAGGTTGAGGTCATGTGTTGAGATGAGATAGAGTCCATGGCTATAACGGGAATCCTCCCACATGCTCCTTAGTACATTGTGTTGCTACCGCTGCTCCCTCAGCCATCACACTGTAAATCATATCTCGGGACTCCTTAGTGTCGCCAATTAAAAATCTAGTTGCGGAATGAGGATCTGTCATAACAACAACACTTACAGCAATCAGGTGCTACTCAGAGCTTTCTCTGAGACACACAACTACTGTACAGGGTCATAATAGCTTTTTCTAATCACTCTTCGTCTGCACCATATGGTATTCGTACACAAAATAACACAGGCAAACAAGTAAACACATTCATTTTGAGGAGAATTGCAATCACACTGACAAACTTTTAGTTCTGAGAAAAAGCAGTAGTGTATACAGAAAATAACATCATCCGTAAACCAGCGAGGAACCCAATGATTATTTGTTCTAGAGGGATGGAGAGCAGAGAGTGAGGTGGATGAAGGCAAGGAAGGAGGGAGGAAGGGACAGCCAGAGGAGTGTTTTGGTGTTGTATCAGTACCTAGCTGAGATGCCTCCCCTGACTTATTCTGATGGCAGCATGTCCTGAGGGCAGGGGAAGCGGTGACAGGTAAGTGTCAGTGGGCATCATGAGGCTTGACAGCTCAGATTAGCGGGTCACGCCAGTCCTAATTTCACTCTGAAGCTTCTGAAGCATATGTCAAGGCAAGGGCCTGTTCTTCTGGGGCTGTCCCAGCCTCCCTTCCAGACTCTCTCTCACTCCACTAACCCCATGTCTGGCCGCCTCTCTCTCACTCACTCACTCACTCACTCACTCACTCACTCACTCACCATTGTCTGTGTTATCTTTCTGTGTATCTAGGCTGTTTGATCGTCCGTCTGTCAATCTCGAACATCCACCACACGTTCTCTCTCTCTCTCTCTCTCTCTCTCTCTCTCTCTCTCTCTCTCTGTCTGTCTCTCACTTCACATATCATACTCTCTCCCTCTCTCATGAGTGCCAATGTCCCTCCCTTCCTCCTCTCCTCTTTGAGTCCCAAATGAAAGTCATTCAGCTCACCTTCGTGTCCATCCTTGTCGCTTAGTTGTCACTTAGTTCCAGAGCTCGTTCCAGTGCAGCATCCACAGTCCCTTTTCTCTGTGTGTCAGTCAGGAACCATTAAGAACCGTTAGTCGACCACACCCTTCTGCTCATGACTTCCTCGTTCCATCCCTTGCTCACAGCACTTTTTTTTCTCTCACCCACTCTTTCTGTTTGCTGGCTCTCACACGTGGGCCTCCCCACTTTCTTTTTGTTCTCTGTCTTCCAGACTAGTCTCTCTCACTGTCAGTCTGCCTCAATCGTTTCTGTGTTAGTGGTTCTTGTCTGTCTGTCTGTCTGTCTGTCTGTCTGTCTGTCTGTCTGTCTGTCTGTCTGTCTGTCTGTCTGTCTGTCTGTCTGTCTGTCTGTCTGTCTGTCTGTCTGTCTGTCTGCCTGCCTGCCTGTCTGTCTGTCTGTCTGTCTGTCTGTCTGTCTGTCTTATACACTGACGGCTGGTGTTTGCGGCCTTTTGTTTGTCTGTCTGTCCCTCTTTTTCTCACTGTGTTTGTGTTTGCTTGTCTTTGTCTGCCTGCCTCTCTCCATGTCTGTGTTTCTGCATGTCTCTTTTTGAATGTCTCTCTCCATGTCTGTGTGTCTGCATGTCTATTTTTGAATGTCTCTATCCATGTCTGTGTGTCTGTATGTCTCTTTTTGAATGTCTCTCTCCATGTCTGTGTGTCTACATGTCTCTCTTTTTGAATCTCTCTCTCCCTGTCTGTGTGTCTGCATGTCTCTTTTTGAATGTCTCTCTCCATGTCTGTGTCTGCATGTCTCTTTTTTAACGTCTCTCTCCATGTCTGTGTGTCTGCATGTCTCTTTTTTAATGCCTCTCTCCATATCTGTGTGTCTACATGTCTCTTTTGAATGTCTCTCTCCATGTCTATGTGTCTACATGTCTCTCTTTTTGAATATCTCCCTGTCTGTGTGTCTGCATGTCTCTCTTTTTGAATCTCTCTCTCCCTGTCTGTGTGTCTACATGTCTCTCTTTTTTAATCTCTCTCTCCCTGTCTGTGTGTCTGCATGTCTCTTTTTTAATGTCTCTCTCCATGTCTGTATGTCTCTTTTTGAATGTCTCTTTCCATGTATGTGTGTCTACACGTCTCTTTTGAATGTCTCTCTCCATGTCTGTGTGTCTACATGTCTCTCTTTTTGAATCTCTCTCTCCCTGACTGTGTGTCTGCATGTCTCTTTTTGAATGTCTCTCCATGTCTGCGTCTGCATGTCTCTTTTTGAATGTCTCTCTCCATGTCTGTGTGTCTGCATGTCTCTTTTTTAACGTCTCTCTCCATGTCTGTGTGTCTGCATGTCTCTTTTTTAATGTCTCTCTCCATGTCTGTGTCTGCAAGTCTCTTTTTGAATGTCTCTCTCTATGTCTGTGTATGCATGTCTCTTTTTGAATGTCTCTCTCTATGTCTGTGTCTGCATGTCTCTTTTGAATGTCTCTCTCCATGTCTGTGTGTCTACATGTCTCTCTTTTTGAATGTCTCTCTCCATATCTGTGTGTCTGCATGTCTCTCTTTTTTAATGTCTCTCTCCATGTCTGTATGTCTCCTTTTGAATGTCTCTCCCTATGTCTGTGTGTCTGCATGTCTCTTTTTGAATGTCTCTCTCCATGTCTGTGTCTGCATGTCTCTTTTTGAATGTCTCTCTCCATATCTGTGTGTCTGCATGTCTCTCTTTTTGAATGTCTCTCTCCATGTCTGTGTCCACATGTCTCTCTTTTTGAATCCCTCTCTCCCTGTCTGTGTGTCTGCATGTCTCTTTTTGAATGTCTTTCTCCATGTCTGTGTGTCTGCATGTCTCTCTTTTTTAATGTCTCTCTCCATGTCTGTATGTCTCCTTTTGAATGTCTCTCCCTATGTCTGTGTGTCTGCATGTCTCTTTTTGAATGTCTCTCTCCATGTCTGTGTCTGCATGTCTCTTTTTGAATGTCTCTCTCCATATCTGTGTGTCTGCATGTCTCTCTTTTTGAATGTCTCTCTCCATGTCTGTGTCCACATGTCTCTCTTTTTGAATATCTCTCTCCCTGTCTGTGTGTCTACATGTCTCTTTTTGAATGTCTTTCTCCATGTCTGTGTGTCTGCATGTCTCTTTTTGAATGTCGCTCTCTGTGTCTGTGTGTCTGCATGTCTCTTTTTTTGAATGTCTCTCTCCATGTCCGTGTGTCTGCATGTCTCTTTTTGAATGTCTCTCTCCATGTCTGTATGTCTCCTTTTGAATGTCTCTCTCTATGTCTGTGTGTCTGCATGTCTCTTTTTGAATGTCTCTCTCCGTGTCTGTGTGTCTGCATGTCTCTTTTTGAATGTCTTTCTCCATGTCTGTGTGTCTGCATGTCTCTTTTTGAATGTCTCTCTCCATGTCTGTGTGTCTGTATGTCTCTTTTTGAATGTCTCTCTCCATGTCTGTGTGTCTGTATGTCTCTTTTTGAATGTCTTTCTCCATGTCTGTGTCCACATGTCTCTCTTTTTGAATGTCTTTCTCCATGTCTGTATGTCTCCTTTTGAATATCTCCCTGTCTGTGTGTCTGCATGTCTCTCTTTTTGAATGTCTTTCTCCATGTCTGTGTGTCTGCATGTCTCTTTTTGAATGTCTTTCTCCATGTCTGTGTGTCTGCATGTCTCTCTTTTTGAATGTCTTTCTCCATGTCTGTGTGTCTGCATGTCTCTTTTTGAATGTCTTTCTCCATGTCTGTGTGTCTGCATGTCTCTCTTTTTGAATGTCTTTCTCCCTGACTGTGTGTCTGCATGTCTCTCTTTTTGAATGTCTTTCTCCATGTCTGTGTGTCTGCATGTCTCTCTTTTTGAATGTCTTTCTCCCTGACTGTGTGTCTGCATGTCTCTTTTTGAATGTCTCTCTCCATGTCTGTGTTCCTGGATGTCTCTTTTTGAATGTCTCTCTCCATGTCTGTGTGTCTGCATGTCTCTTTTTTAATGTCTCTCTCCATGTCTGTGTGACTGTATGTCTCTTTTTGAATGTCTCTCTCCATGTCTGTGTGTCTGCATGTCTCTTTTTGAATGTCTTTCTCCATGTCTGTGTGTCTACATGTCTCTTTTTGAATGTCTTTCTCCATGTCTGTGTGTCTGCATGTCTCTCTTTTTACATCCACTTGTACCCAAAAAGTTTAAATAAAAAAAATACTTAATTTTCACAGTACTCATACATTTAAGCATCATCTAAGATTAGTGGGAAGGGAACTGTCCTTCACATATTCAATTAGTGCAGAACTTCCAGTAAGAAAGTGCATTGAAAAGCACAGTACTGTACTGAGAAACACAACAAGGAAATTAGCCCCACTGGGCACAGACGTTGTCAACTAACGTGAATTCAAAGTGAAATCAACAAATAAATATCACGATGTCATTGGATATAGGTTAAAAGTTATTTGAAAAAAATACTAAATACCCTTTTGTTTATGATAATTATTTTCAAATGCAATTAGTTTTCCATGTTGATTCAACATCATCACATTCATTTTTGTGGGTTGAAATTATGCAGAAACAGCATTGGTTCCATCAGTTATAGCCCAGTGGGGTGATGCTCTTGGAGAGTTGTCAGCACAGCCTCTCCAGCCACTACAATATTACACAACAGTGAGACACCAGTCCAGGCCGGTCACAATGGACAATGGGGCCAATTCAGGCCCTCAAACAGAGGACACAGTCTTCGCTGCAGGAGTTGGGGTGGCTTTTGGACTGTCCCCATCCAGTCACGTTCTTTACTTCTCAACATGCTGCACATCCTCCTTCTCCTCCTCCTCACAAGACATGCCAATGGCCACACTGGTGTCAGCAGGTAGTCTTCAAATAGGTGAATACGATCCAAATCAAATCAAATCAATGGTATTGGTCACATACACATGGTTAGTATATGAGGTTGAAGACGCGCTGTTGCGCCTTCTTCACTATACTGTCTATGTGGGTGGAGCATTTCAGTTTGTCCGTGATGTGTACGCCGAGGAACTCCACTGCTGTCCCGTTGATGTGGATAGGGGGGTGCTCACTCTGCTGTTTCCTGAAGTCCACTGACCATGGCTGAGAATCACAGCCACATAGGCTACTGTATTCTACAGACGTCTGCAGCAAGCTTACAGTAATGCAGTGCTGTCAACATATTGTAAAATGGTGAACATTGGACATTGAAATAATACTTTACATTCAATAAAAGACTGTCAGTTAAGCATTGTTTTTCTATTACCTCTATGGCTATTGAATGGCAAAAGACATACCTCAATGCGTGTTGCACATCTTTAAAAGCCCTGTGCTGTTGTAGCCTACCCAACATGCAAATGCATTTAGTCACTATGTACTCTAAATGCAATGCTAGAATAACTGGTTTCATTGTATTCTGGTGTTCTTTAAACCAAGTGGTCCAGACATGACATTAAATCCATTAGCCAACATCAATAGTTAAAGAGGTTCATCATACTCCTTTAGCTTTAGCATGTATTCAAATCAGCCTTCATCAAATATTAACCATTAATTCTGTTTTTATTTCAAAGCTGCCTTTCATAAGACAACTCTTCTATTTTTTTTTGAGTTTCACCCAAATCTAAAACTCACTTTGCATTCTCTTTGCTCACAAAACCCGCTCCAGGAAACTGTGCTAAAGATGTCTGTATGTACTCTCATGTTTTTGTAGAGCAGGACTGGGGTCATTTCTATTTCAGCTCTACTTAGTTCAAGAAGTGAAAATGTGGTGCAGCATGTAGGGAAAGGTTTTACTGATTGTATGGTTTGTGTTACTGCATTGGTTCAGCAACCTTATTAGACACCTGGGATTGACAAATGTGTATTCACTTTTATTCCAGTGTATTTTGTTCTATTGTGTAGAAAAGGGGTATAGAAAAGAGGTGTATAAAGAGGAAAAACCATCTCATATTAAGCTAATTAATTTCTCAATTTGTTTTCCATTCCTACTCGTACCGTTGGGACCTTCTTCTGCACATAATACATCAAACCGCCCATGACATGAGAGAAGAGAAATGGACATTGACGGGCCTGTATTAGGCTGTCAAACCTTCAATTTAGCAGATTATAGTTCCTCTCCACTCCTCCATGATGCATCGGCAGCAGGAGAGAATATATTTCTATTTGAATACCTGCTTGTCACTTTGACTGGAACTTAAGACAATTTTTCAGTAATGAGACAAATGTGTCTTGACAGTCCATGATGGAAAATAACACACCTAATTGAGAGACAGCACCAGCCGTCTGGTGAATCATTGGAATGAATCTCTTTCATATCTGGGTAGCTGGGTAGAGAGAACCGCAGATGCCTGGCAATGTGGGGGAAACTCATGTAGAATAGACTGTAGAAGAACAGACTTCATCATTATCAGTCACGTACAGTGGGGAGAAAAAGTATTTGAAAGACTGCCGATTTAGCAGGTTTTCCTACTTACAAAGCATGTAGAGGTCTGTAATTTGTATTATAGGTACACTTCAACTGTGAGAGACGGAGTCTAAAACAAAAATCCAGAAAATCACATTGTATGATTTTTAAGTAATTAATTTGCATTTTATTGCATGACATAAGTATTTGATACATCAGAAAAGCATAACTTAATATTTGGTACAGAAACCTTTGTTTGCAATTACAGAGATCATACGTTTCCTGTAGTTCTTGTCCAGGTTTGCACACACTGCAGCAGGGATTTTGGCCCACTCCTCCATACAGACCTTCTCCAGATCCTTCAGGTTTCGGGGCTGTCGCTGGGCAATACGGACTTTCAGCTCCCTCCAAAGATGTTCTATTGGGGTCAGGTCTGGAGACTGGCTAGGCCACTCCAGGACCTTGAGATGCTTCTTACGGAGCCACTCGTTAGTTGCCCTGGCTGTGTGTTTCGGGTCGTTGTCATGCTGGAAGACCCAGCCACGACCCATCTTCAATGCGCTTACTGAGGGAAGGAGGTTGTTGGCCAAGATCTCGCGATACATGGCCCCATCCATCCTCCCCTCAATACGGTGCAGTCGTCCTGTCCCCTTTGCAGAAAAGCATCCCCAAAGAATCATGTTTCCACCTCCATGCTTCACGGTTGGGATGGTATTCTTGGGGTTGTACTCATACTTCTTCTTCCTCCAAACACGGCGAGTAGAGTTTAGACCAAAATGCTCTATTTTTGTCTCATCAGATCACATGACCTTCTCCCATTCCTCCTCTGGATCATCCAGATGGTCATTGGCAAACTTCAGACGGGCCTGGAAATGCGCTGGCTTGAGCAGGGGGACCTTGCGTGCGCTGCAGGACTTTAATCCATGACGGCGTAGTGTGTTACTAATGGTTTTCTTTGAGATTGTGGTCCCAGTTCTCTTCAGGTCATTGACCAGGTCCTGCCGTGTAGTTCTGGGCTGATCCCTCACCTTGATCATTGATGCCCCACGAGGTGAGATCTTGCATGGAGTCCCAGACCGAGGGTGATTGACCGTCATCTTGAACTTCTTCTATTTTCTAATAATTGCGCCAGCAGTTGTTGCCTTCTCACCAAGCTGCTTGCCTATTGTCCTGTAGCCCATCCCTTACACAGTGCTCTGGTCTTGGCCATTGTGGAAAGGTTGGAGTCTGTTTGATTGAGTGTATGGACAGGTGTCTTTTATACAGGTAACGAGTTCAAAGAGGTGCAGTTAATACAGGTAATGAGTGGAGAACAGGAGGGCTTCTTAAAGAAAAACTAACAGGTCTGTGAGAGCCGTAATTCTTACTGTTTGGTAGGTGATCAAATACTTATGTCATGCAATAAAATGCTAATTAATTACTTAAAAATCATACAATGTGATTTCCTGGATTTTTGTTTTAGATTCCGTCTCTCACAGTTGAAGTGTACCTATGATAAAAAATTACAGACCTCTACATGCTTTGTAAGTAGGAAAACCTGCAAAATTGTCAGTGTATCATATACTTGTTCTCCCCACATGATCTCAAATAGACCCTAACTGTAAATATTATGTTTTCAGACCAATTTGGTGAGAATGTTCCCAATACAGAGTAGTAATAATAAATAATATCTGAGATCTCATGGGAGACTTCCTCCAGAAATAGAATAGGTCTTAAAGCAGGCAGAATGATCCTCATTAAAATAGAACCAGTGGTTATTCTATTTTCCCCCTTGGAATAAAGACTACGTTTTCGACTCTGTCTGTCTGTCTGCCTACCTGCCTGCCTGCCTGCCTGCGTGCGTGCGTGCGTGTGTGTGTGTGTGTGTGTGTGTGTGTGCACTCATGTGACCGTATTAAAAATCAAGCTGAAGGGAGAATGAGGAAGTAAGGTGTTGATTGGTCGTTTCTGTGTGTATTATATTGTATGTTTTTGAGTGTGTAAGTATGTGCGTGGGTGTTCAATGTGAGTTTTGAGCAATTATCAGAGGGCTATGAGGAAGTAGTGTTGTTCTTTGACGTCCTGGGACACGCACACACACATATGCACGCACGCACGCACATATACCCCCCCCCCCCCCCCCCCCACATGCACACACACGCACACACACAGATATTATGGGAAGTAGGAGGAAGAACAGCCCTGTGTGTGCATGTGTAGATGCTATTTTCTCAGGACAATGTTGCGTGATTCAGATTCCTAGTCTGAACCCTCACCTGAACAACACCACCAAGTCTTTGTAACCAGGTACATTGTCAAAATGTTCATATCAGTTCGATCTGTACAGACCAGGGAGCAATATCCTGCAATGAACTTAAACTACCTTGAACTAACTACAGATCTGCACAATAAAACCAAGTTAGAGGGCTATCTGAGGGTAGACTTTCTACATAGATCTTAAATTACATCTATCTCTCATACTCTCTCTCTCCACTCGCTTAACCTCTCTCTCTGCCTTCCTCCCTTCCTCTCTCTCTCGCTCTCTTTCTCGTCGCACAGTAGGACTAATGGCCTGCATGTTCTCTCTCTAGAATGATGAGTTGAAACTGAAATGTGAAAGACAACAGGATTAGCGGGAGGGAGGCAGCATGTAGATACAGTGTGGTGGTTTTACCCTCACAACACATTACCATGCTCAATTACTGCCTTCATCCCCGACCTTCAGAGGCTCACCCCAGGGCTGGAGGGGCGCACCGGGAGGACTCACGGTCTCTTTGTTTCAGAGGAGGGGGGAGAGGGAGGGAAAGGGGGAGGTTGAGGGGAAGGGAGATGGAGGAGGCTTGGGCAGTGACCATGTGTTGTAATAATCCCAGGCTTCGTCTGCTGCTGTGAAGGACGTGTGTCACAGACAGGCAGGTTGTTCAAAAGGGCAAGGTGCCCACGGCAAGCAGGCGTATGGAGATGGTTTCCGCTTGGGCGACACTGCGAGTCCTGCTTCACATATGGCCCAAAAGTGCCAGCGGATGTCTGACTGTCTACCTTGACTGTCTGTGTCACTGTCTACCTGTCTGTCTTTCTGCCTGTCTGAGTGCAGGCTCTGTAGGATGTAGTACTGACTGGGCTAAAGGGAAGTGGGAGGGAGGAGAGTGGGAGAGAAGAGCGGAGTGGGAGGGAAGAAGGTGGGAGAGAGGAGGAGAAGGAAGTGGGGCATTGGGGTAGGAAGATGGTCTGGGGAGGAGGGAGGGAAACCTGTGGCCCCACGGGACTGAGAACTTGATCTTCTCTGACTTTGTCTCTTCCTCTTCATCTCTCATCTTGCTGGAGTGACATTTCCAGTAAAGGCTCTGGTTGGAGAAATATTTTGGATCTGTATAAAACACTGGAGGCATGTTGGAGTTGTGTATCAGTTGGGCCTAGGCCTAGATTATCCATTTTATTTGTACAGTAGAGTATAATCAACTGTTACTAGAAAATCTGTACGAAAAACTCTGCATGTTTTGTTGCTTCATCTTTTACATTTTATATCTTTGAGGTCTTTGGATCGATGGTAGGCCTAATTTGTATTGATTGACTGTCCCACAATATCACCTACTGTAAATACTGTACCATTTGGTAGTAACAGTTGGAAGGCTTCCTATTCATATTGTACTCAATACCAACACAGCACTAAGAGTTTGTATTTGAGTCTGAGGTATTGTCCACATTCTGGAATCAAGGCCTAAGCTTCCTAAACTAACTGTCCTCTGAGCTCAAAAGGTAAATCATAGTCGCTGGGCATCGCTCATCCACCGGATTCTTCCTTCTGATTGGCTGCTGCAGGGCAATCATGTCCCTCCCACTTCCCTGTTGGAGAAGAAAGCTGTGTCAAGAAGGTGAGAGACATGACAGTACTATATAGCACTGTAGGCCAAATCCTAACTTGAAATAATTTTGATGCGAAACTTCCCATCCAATCTCTATGTTATTTGGAAAAAACCCAAGGTGATAAAACATATCTAGTCCAATATGTGAAACTATAAGGGTCATCACCCCACAGGGGATCAATAACTAGTACTTTATCCCAGTAGGGTTGTGCTGACCTGAGGGTAACTGGGTGGGGGTGGTCTCCACTCTCGCCTCTGCTCTGGTAATCAGGGGTCAAACTGGGAAGGAGGCAGTGGGAGAGACAACCCCAGTCTCTCAGCTCCTCATACTCATGGCCTATGGCCTCCAGTGGGTTGTGGCGGCCATCTTGAAAAAGAGAGAGCCAAAGAGGTAAGTTAAACAGAGAAATGTCTCTGTCTTTGCTCGTGATGTATTATTCATAGGTAGTATTTTCATTTCACTCACCTTGCCCTTGTGCTCCCTCGGGGTGGGGGTAGAGAGAGGGGCAGTAGTCACTGGTGGGGTAGTAGTGGGAGCTCTCCTGGGAGGACAAAGACCATAGGTGAATAACAGAGACAGATGCTGTACTGTACGTGGTGACTCTGTAGAGAGATACCTGACAAACAGTATATTTTGTAGCCTAGACTATATGTATTGTTTTATAACTCAAGGTTAGCTAACATCTCTGAGGAGAATTTGCTTGCATTAGAGCCTATTCTAATAGTCTCTTTCTGACGGTGTTGTTATATTCTACTTAACATTTTTCTGCAGGGTTCAAAGCCTTGTTGGCCTTTCACAATGTGCAATTTCCCCAGGATCGAAGTGTATTTTGAATGCTAATTGTGGACTATCGATCTCCCTTTCCTACTCTGAGAACAGCCAAAGGTGTTTATTCGTTCATCTCTCCTCTGTTTCCCTCGTTATGCCTGACTCCTCCACTTCCTCTCTTCTGACCGATCTCCCTCTTCCTTAATCCTTCCTTTTCTGTTCACCTCTCACCCTCCTGTTCTCTCACTTTATTCTTCTCCTATTCCTCTCTAAGCCCCTCCCTCTGTCTCTTTATTTTGTCAACTTCCTCTTCTCTCCCCTTCATCCACCACTCTACTTTACTGTGTTTTTCACTCTCTCTATTATCTCCCCCTCTGTCATCCCCCTTTCTCCCTTGTTCCTCTCCGTACTCCCTCGTTCCTCTCCTTACTCCCTCTTCTCAGTTGTGCAACTTACGAAGTATCCCCCTTTTTCCCCCCTCTTTCCTCCCCCAGCCTCTCCGCACCCCCCCCCCCCCCCCCTCTCCTCTTACCCCAGCATAGCACCCATATACGCTGCTGTCTGGTTCTGACCCGCTGTCGATGAACCCGCAGGGTTCACCAGCCCTCTGACCTCGTACCTGGTGGAGCCGCTGGCAGTGAACACAGTGAACCTGGAAATGACAGACAGAACAAAGCCTTTAACGTCCATTCTTTTTTTCAATGTATTTATTAGAAAACAAAGTATCACATCCCAACTCCCTGACCGCCCACCCACATCCTCCTATCCCAATCGTTTATTTATTTATTTTCCCATTTTTAAATGAAGGCATATCAACGTCATCCAATCAACACCCTCCATCTCATCACCCACCCCACAACTCGTGTGTCACTCTTTCTTAATCCTCAGGGAGAAAATAGCTAGATACAAAGACATGAACACAAGAGCATAGCACTGTCAATGGCCTTTGAAGTATTTTTGGAAGTGACACCTGTATTTGCATTGCTGCTTTGCCCCCCAATTGCAAATTTAGACTGACAGGAGCGTCTGCGTTACTCTTTTGTTGACACACTACAACATACAAACCAGGAGACTTTTGTCCATCGCAGGGTCCTGTAGTTTTGCTGTTGTGGGTCCTGGGTGTGGTCTGTCAGTAGGGCAGGGTTTAGGCCTCTGAGAGGGGATTGGACGTAGAGTCATTTGTCTGTACCCACTGGACTGGATTGGGTGCTGATTAGCCTGGACACAGAGACAGACTAAGATGATGACTCACCCATTACCTTCATTCTTCTTCCCATCTAAAACACTGCCTTTACTCTCTGGAGAAGGGAGGGAGGGAGGGAGGGAGGGAGGGAGGGAGGGGGGGAGGGAGGGAGGGAGGGAGGGAGGGAGGGAGGGAGGGAGGGAGGGAGGGAGGGAGGGAGGGAGGGAGGGAGGGAGGGAGGGAGGGAGAGAGAGAGAGAGAGGGTGCGGGATGAATGAGTGGGGATTAGAAATGGGATAGGGGCTCTATTGAAGAAGTAAAAGAGGTCTGACAGAGAAGGATGGATGAAAAAAATAGAGAAGTTGATGGTAGGTGAGAACGAGGGGTGGAGAAGAGAGAGTGAGATGAGAGGTATGTGAGATAGACGACCTGACAGTTGTAGGGAACCGAAACGGAGGGAAACGGATAGAGAGATAAAGGAAGTGAGGGAGGGATGGAGTGAGGGAGAGAGAGAGAGAGGGAAGGGGAGAGAAAACAGAAATTAAATAAATTAGATAAAGGGAAAGATAGAGGGAAAAAGTGACAGCCTTGGAGGATGGTTGCGGAGGGAGGGAGGGGCAGATGGGTGTGTTTGGAGGGAAAGTAGGAAGAGAAGAGAAGAGGACACAGATAGAGAAATCGCGGGAGAGAGAAAGAAAGAAATACATGAGAGTTGCATTAAGATTCAGGCTCAACTCTTTGGTAACTTGGGCAGAGGTTTCTGAGACTGAGATACAGAAGAAAACAGTCACACAACCTTGACCATGGTATTGCCACGGTTACCTGTCTGGCCACGCCTCTTCTTCCACCTCAGACACAGAAAGCAGCCCAGCCAGTTGAGAGCCAGCAGCGGAGCCCCACCAACCACTGCCATGATCACAGTCTGATACAGCGACAACCCTCTCGTGTCTGGTTTACAAGAGAAACAAGAACAGGAATGAGTTGATCCACCATGATGACATCATAAGGAAGCAAGAACCAGGAACAGGTTGTTTGATTGTAAATAATTGTGGTTTGTGTGATTAATAGCTTTTGTGTGATTAAGGGGAAGTAGAACAACGTTTTGTTATTGTAAGGTGATGGTAAAAGTAGAGAAATAGGTTTAGTTGATATTAGGGAGTGTGTAGTTTTAAGTAACTGTCTGTTAGGGCTCCGGTCACTGGAAACCACAAGTATTCTCAATGGCCTAAACAGCAACAAGATAAGAGGAAGTTGTGCCAGCAGTGGTTGAGATGATTGAAACTCCTTGGTCATGGTTAGCAGAAGACCATGTCCTTAATCAGGGTGAAAGGCTCAGTGGAAAGTGCTGTGTGATGTGAGTGGAAAACTACTGATATATCATTGTATGGGTGGGGGAGCTTTGCTTGGATATAAGAGAGTGCTGCGCCACTCAAAAGGCACGTATATGGCTGCACCGTTTGACAGGCGCCTATTACAGCTATTGCGTCTTAGGTATTAAACAATTGAACTTCACTCTGAGTTTTGACTCTTTGTGGTAAATATATTTATTGCATATTGAGTCAAACGTATTAAGGGATAATAATAATCAGTATGAAAGCCGGTCTCTCACTTCCTTCATTGATAGAAGACTAAAACAAGGAAAGAAGGTAGCATTTATGACCACGGCTGCCATAACTACAGTACCATTATTCAAAGAGCACACATGATTATTCAAAGAGCCAAATGAAGCTAGCTGCTTTGCAAATAGCCATTTTCCACAGTCCAAACAAAAATTGAATTAAATTACCCTCCCCAAAGGGATCTTCTTCCTGGATTGCTCCTTCCCACTCTGGTTAGAAGAACCATGGAAGACAGGGAAAAAAACATCAATGCTGTTCTAACGCTGCAAGATAAACCTGGGTCAAAGGTCAAATTACATCCTATTCCCCATATAGTGCCAAGATTATTAATGTTCTACCAAATGGGGCATAGAGACATAACATGATCTCAATACCAGCTGGGCAGGAGTCCAAACCATCTAATGTCCGACCATTGTCCCTCTCCTAGCTAGGACCCAGAAGTCATGTTGTGAACTTGCTCTAGACTGACCCTCGCTGGTGATGGTGTGTACTGAGTTGTTGTCTGCGTAGCCGCTCTCTCCCATGGAGTTGAGTGCGTTGACAGAAAAGTTGTATGTAGTGGCGGGGGACAGGCCTGTCACAATGAAGATGTTTGCTCCCAACGGTAGCTGTCAATCAACAGCATCTTAGTCAGTACATGGATGGACTCTAACCTGAAAGGAGTGAAATGGAATTGACCCTTGATCATGACCTGTTCCTAATATGACTATCAAGGATGTGTTGGTTGCTTATGAATGCAAGGAAGAGATCACAATATTTGACACATGATTTTCAGTCAAACTGTAGTCAATGCTCTATCACCTGATATGGAATCTCTGCTCCAATCCCCCATCGAAGCCTGGGATCCATTCTAGAGTTGCAGAGGCATGGGTGAAGCTGACCAGGCAGATCTCTGAGGGAGGATCTGGTTGATCTGTGTGTTAGAGAGAGAGATGGAAGCTGAGATAAAGAGAGGGGGGGTAGAAAGAAGGGTAGTTGAAATAGGAGGATAGTAAGGATAAACAAGAGAGAACGACAGAGGAAGAGAGCAGAAGAGAAGGAGAGAGTTCAGCACTAGAATGAGAGAGAGAAGCTGTGCTTGCAGGCATATAGGCAGCTCTGTTTGCAGAGTAAATCATTTCCATGATCAGTTCCGCTCATAAGATACGAGGTTAGAGGGGTCAGTCTTATTTGGATCTGTCTTTTTTTAATCCAAACAGCGGCAGCGAGGCGGGCAGGGATAGAATACAGCCTTCTTTCCTTTCCCGGCCTTCTGATGATAAGGAAGCATATAACATTTATTATCGCTGCGTCAGATTAATTATGAATATTCAAGGCAGTAAAAAAAAAACGGAGGGAGAGAAAAAAAGCAGCAGTGGATATTGGATTGTATTTCACGCTTTTTATGGTAAACATTAAATGTGTTCAATGGAGGCCAGGGGGCTCGCTGGGAGCAGGGGCAGTGTTGACATCGCCGGCATAGGAATACGCTTGCTAGAGAGCTAGAGGGCGACTCAGCCTTTGCGCGTGGAGAGAGAAAAGCGCATTATTGCAGCGTTATCGGACAGAGAGGAGAATTAGAGCTATAGGCAGGGGAAGAAGGAGAGATATATCAATATACATGACATAGCTAAAGGGTGTCTGACACTGAGGACTTGTTCTTCCTACTGTCGAGAGAGACTGAATATTTTCTCTATAAGCTGGAGGGTCCTACCACACTAATAAAATCGTGGACAAGGCAGCGCATACACAAACGCCCAACAGTATTATATGAGAGGACGTAGCTAAATTAGGACCAATGGGACTCTAGCAGTTGGCTGTAAAGTACGTGTTTTACATCATAGCAACATCCCTGGGCCCTGATGTCCTAACCTCTGACCTTTTACCCATTCACACACACACACACTCTTACACACACGCACGCACACATACTGGTGATGAGCAGTTGTGTCATGTTCTGACCTTTATTCCTTTGTTTTGTCTTTATTTAGTATGGTCAGGGCGTGAGTTGGGGTGGGCAGTCTATGTTAGTTTTTCTATATTTTCTATTTCTGTGTTTGGCCTGATATGGTTCTCAATCAGAGGCAGCTGTCTATCGTTGTCCCTGATTGAGAACCATATTTAGGTAGCCTGTTTTCCTTTGTGTTTTGTGGGTGGTTATTTTCAGTCGTTGTATGTCTGCACCAGATAGAACTGTTTTGGTTGTCACTTTGTTGTTTTTGTATTTTTGAAGTGTTCAGTTGTTTATTAAAAAGATGAACACTAAACACGCTGCGCTTTGGTCCTCTCCTTCTTCCACCCAAGACAGCCGCTACAGAAACACCCACCAACCGAGGACCAAGCAGCATGGTAACAGGCCGCAGCAGCAGCAGCAGGAGAGGCAGCGATATTTGGAGAAATGGACATGGGAGGAGATTTTGGACGGTAAAGGACCCTGGGAACAGCCAGGAGAAAATTGCCTCCCCAAAGCAGAGCTGGAGGCAGCGAAAGCAGAGAGGTGGCATTATGAGGAGCTAGCACGGCAGTGTGGCTGGAAGCCCGAGAGGCAGCCCCAAACATTTATTGGGGCGGCACACAGGGAGTGTGGCGAGTTCAGGTAGGAGACCTGCACCAACTTCCCGTGCTTACCGGAGAGCGAGAGGGACTGGGCAGGCACCGTGTTATGCGGTGGAGCGCACGGTGTCCCCGGTGCGTGTGCATAGCCCGGTGCGGTACATTCCAGCTCCTCGTATCGGCCGGGCTAGAGTGGGCATCGAGCCAGGTGCCCTGAAGCCGGCTCTACACATCTGGTCTCCAGTGCATCTCCCCGGGCCGGCGTACATGCACTAGCATTACGCATGGTGTCCCCGGTTCGCCAGCACAGCCCAGTGCGGGCTATTCCACCTCGCCACACTGGCCTGGCTATGGGGAGCATTCAACCAGGTAAGGTTGGGCAGGCTCGGTGCTCAAGAGCTCCAGTGTGCCTGCACGGTCCGGTCTATCCGGTGTCACCTGCAAGCACCAGCCCTCCGGTGGCAGCCCCCCGCACCAGGCTGTCTCTCCGTCTTCTTCCGACAGGTACTCCCGTATGTCCAGCGCTGCCAGAGCCTTCCTCCTGCTCAGCGCTGTCAGTCTCCCATCTGTCCTGAGCTGCCAGAGTCTCCCGTCTGTCCTGAGCCGCCAGAGTCTCCCGTCTGTCCTGAGCCGCCAGAGTCTCCCGTCTGTCCTGAGCCGCCAGAGTCTCCCGTCTGTCCTGAGCCGCCAGAGTCTCCCGTCTGTCCTGAGCCGCCAGAGCCGCCAGTCTGTCCTGAGCCGCCAGAGCCGCCAGTCTGTCCTGAGACGCCAGAGCCGCCAGTCTGTCCTCAGCCGCCAGAGCCGCCAGTCTGTCCTGAGCCACCAGAGCCGCCAGTCTGTCCTGAGCCGCCAGAGCTACCAGTCTGTCCTGAGCCGCCAGAGCCACCAGTCTGTCCTGAGCCGCGAGAGCCGCCAGTCAGCCAGGAGCCGCCAGAGCCGCCAGAGCCGCCAGTCAGCCAGGAGCCGCCAGAGCCACCAGTCAGCCAGGAGCCGCCAGAGCCGTCAGCCAGCCAGGAGCCTCCAGAGCTGTCAGTCAGCCAAGAGCTGCCAGTACACACACACACACACACACACACACACACACACACACACACACACACACACACACACACACACACACACACACACATACACACACAATATGGCTATAGGGTAGGCACGAGAAGCGGAGCTGCGGGATGCCCTCTCCCTGGCACACCACCTCTGCTGTTCTGGTGCTATCCCCTCTGCTCGCCACCTTATTCCACTGAGCCCCCTTCTGGAGCTCCGGCTTAACTACACAGGAAAGGACAAACACACATCAGAGATGTTCATATTGTACATGTACAAACAGAAATGGATAGACAGAAACATGAAATACATGCAAATGCATACAGATGTGCATGGAAATAGTTAACGGTGCCACACAAACAAAGACACCCACAACGCTTTTTCACTCCGTTGCACCCATGATGTATTCACACGACATGATTGATAGATCTTGGTAGAGCTCGTTAGACCCACAGCGCACCACCAGCTGGTCTGCCACGCTGGAAGGGGGCACTATGTTGTTTTTGGCAGTGCACTGGTAGCGACCGGCGTTGACCCGAGTCGCCCCTTGGATGGTCAGCTGCCCAGTGGCTTCATCCTGGATCTGCTCCCCCATCTCCTCCATCTCCCCCTCACCCTGAGGAAGACAGAGAGAGGGGTAATTGAGAGGAAGACAGGAGGACAGCATGCATACCTTCGTACACCCCCACCCCCTCCTGTGCAAGATCAGTACAGGTACTCCAGGGGGAGCGGAGAAAGAGAAAGAGAGAGAAAAATAGTAAAAGAGAGAAAAAAGAGAGCATTAGATACAGGATAGAGAGCGTACGTTGATAAATGTGCCCTTTAGTCGACGCTCCGTAATGAAAGCTATTTTTCTGGATTTGGGCCGAGTGTGGAGCCGGGAGCCGGGAGAGGTGGGGCGGAAGGATAGTTAGAGCCGGTGAAATATGGCACGTCTCTGCATTTAAGAGGGGGAGTGATAAACGGCAAGAAATGGTAAAATAAAAGAAAGGAGGCCAGATAAAGGGAAATCAAATCAGGAGAATGGAGAGGTGAAATGAGATGGGCATATGGGGGTTCTCACCAGCCATGGAAGGAAAACATGTCAGTGTTGATGATGGGGTTGGCATCTCCTACACAAAACAGGTCTGCTGTCTCCCCCACGTGCACATACACTGGGTCATTCTCCATCTTCACACTAGGGGGATCTGGGGAGTAGACAATTAGAAAGTAGGACGAGAGAAACAATATGAAAGTAAAATACTACTTTGGAACTTAGGGAACAATCAGTCACTCACCACCCACCAACTCCCAACTCTCTCTGCAAATATATTAATTATATTGTATTTTATTCCATTCTAATCTATTCCATTATATTGTATTATATTCCACTCTTTTCTATTCTATGCATCACTGATCCTACAGACACCCTATACATACTGTAACTAATTACCTTTCTGACCACTTTACATTAAATATTTGCCAATCAATTTAACCCCAGTATATTTTGGATCTGTCCCAACCCCCTACTGTCCAACACCCCTGCCCAATTCAGTGTCCATAAATTGGGCCACGTCACGCTGGAGGTTCTTCATTGCATGCTGCCTGCCCCCTACCTTAACTTTGAGCGAGACAGAGGCAGGGAGGGTGCAGTCATCATGGCCCACTTTCCCTCATTCAGTCAGTCAGTCACTATGTCCTGGATACAGCAGCACTATGACTCCATCAACATACTGTAGTGTAATCCCTTTCCACCTGGCTGTGTGCTCTTCTCTTCCTGTGGGTACCATCTACTTATAACAGTAGTGGCATTAGTGTCCCAACGCCCCCGTCTGTGTTCATACACACAGCACACTGATGGAATCACCAGAGACACTTACGGCCTTCTCACATACCACATTAATTTTAACCAGGAACAACATTGTTAAGTGGGCTACAGTGCCACCCATAAAAGCTATTACAATCCTCTATACATTATGGATACCTTCAACTGTCAGGTTCCATCGGATCAGGACAGCGCTGTGCTGTCTGTCCATTAGGCTCGTTCTGCACTGTAGGTTTTACTGGAACATTCAGACCTGCTATTATTACATCATTAAGAGTGGAGGCAGAGGGATGGAGATGTGTCGGTCGGTTGGTTCAAGGTTGTGACAGGATTGGGGTTGTATTGGGTATACAACACTGGCATGTAATGTAA
The DNA here is from genome assembly GCF_045791955.1 of Oncorhynchus clarkii lewisi. Taxonomy (NCBI): domain Eukaryota; kingdom Metazoa; phylum Chordata; class Actinopteri; order Salmoniformes; family Salmonidae; genus Oncorhynchus; species Oncorhynchus clarkii. Next base: position 19,542,067 of record NC_092149.1, on the reverse strand, counting down.
GTAGCTTGATGAACCACACTCGCGTGAGGACTGAGAAACCTTGCCCAAGTCCTGAAGACTTGTGTTCAGTCCCTGAGCTAATGCCTAGACTTGAGTTCAGTGGGCTAACACAGTGTTGAGGTGAGTAGACAAACCAGATTCAACGCCAGTGGGTCAGACTTACACTGTACGTCCAGAGTGATGATGGTATTGTCAAACCCCACCTCGTTGGTACAGTTCACAGTGTAGACCCCGGTGTCTCTCCTTGTCACATTCCAGATCTCAAACTCTGTGCTCTCAGTAAAGTGGTACCGAGAATGCATTTCTGTTCATAAACACACACACACACACACACACACACATACACGCACACACACACACACACACACACACACACACACACACACACACACACACACCCCTAAGCCACTCATGGCTTATACGTGACATCTAATGCTATATTATTGATTGGCCTGGCAATATTCCCACAGAAACAATAGCCCATGTGTCAGACCACCACTGTACCGCAACATCCCTCCTTTAATGGCTGGGTAACCCCTCTGGGAGGATGGTGCGGTGGTGGAGTTTGAGGTGGGAGGTTAGGGACAGGAGTGTGGTGGCTGTGGCCCGATGACAGGGAATAGAGGGTAGGCCAGGAGAGGAACGGCTGTGATGTATTCAGAAAAATAGCGACCCACATTTACGTCATTTGTACGGAATGTTTCCATCAGACCAGTGATCACTAACCTCAATTTGGATGAAGATTTCTACTTCAACGATTCGTAGGCGCAGGACATAGTGCTCACCCTGGACCGGGCCCTGATCCACGAGACACAGAAAAGAAGCGAGGCTGATGTGCGGGCACCCTGAGGAAACTACGTCTACGAGTACAAAAAACGCCTCTATCCTCCGTTCTATTGGCGAATGTACAATTACTGGAGAATAAACTGGACAAGCTCCGTTTGAGACTGTCCTATCAATGGGACCTGAAGAACTGTAATATCCTATGTTTCTCTGAGTTGTGGCTGAACAAGGACATGGATAATACACACTGAGTGTAGAGAACCTCTTAGGGATCCCTTAAGAGCAAATCCCGCTCGAATCCCGTTAGCGGGATTGATTTGACAACATCCAGTGAAATTACAGCGCGCCAAATTCAAACTACAGAAATATCAATATTCCACATTCACGAAAATATAAGTGTAATACATCAAAATACGTAAAGCTTGCCTATCTTTGCCTATCCAATATACAGTGTAAAATGTGGTCCGATTGCACATCCTAAGTCTTCTACTAGATGTCAACAGTCTTTAGAACCTTGTTTCAGGCTTCTACTGTGAAGGGGGAGCGAATAAGAGCTGTTTGACTAAGAGGTCTGGCAGAATGCCATGAGCTAAGTCTCGCTCGCGGCCGTGAGTTCGAGCTGCGTTCTCTTTCATTTCTAAAGACAAAGGAATTGTCCGGTTGGAATATTATTGAAGATTTATGATAAAATCATCCTAAAGATTGATTCTATACATCGTTTGACATATTTCTACGAACTGTAATGTAACTTTTTTGACTTTTCATCTGGAACTAGTGCTCGCGCCTTGTGAATTTGGATTTGTGAACTAAACGCATGAACAAAAAGGAGGTATTTGGACATAAATGAAGAACTTTATCGAACAAAACAAACATTTATAGTGGAACTGGGATTCCTGGGAGTGCATTCCGATGAAGATCATCAAAGTGAAGTGAATATTTATAATGCTATTTCTGACTCCTGTTGACTCCACAACATGGCGGGTATCTGTATGGCTTGTTTTGGTCTCTGAGCGCTGTACTCAGCTTATTCCATGGTGTGCTTTCACTGTAAAGCTTTTTTGAAATCTGACACAGCGGTTGCATTAAGGAGAAGTATATCTTTAATTCCATGCATAACACTTGTATTTTCGTCAACATTTATGATGAGTATTTCTGTAAATTGATGTTGCTCTCTGCAAAATCACCGGATGTTTTGGAAGCAAAACATTACTAAACATAACGCGTCAATGTAAACTGAAATTTTTGGATATAAATATGAACTTTATCGAACAAAACATACATGTATTGTGTAACATGAAGTCCTATGAGTGCCATCTGATGAAGATCATCAAAGGTTAGTGATTCATTTTATCTCTATTTCTGCTTTTTAGAAAAATGGCTGTGTTTTCTGTGACTTGGCACTGACCTAAACTAATCACATGGTATGCTTTCGTCATAAAGCCTTTTTGAAATCGGACACTGTGGTGGGATTAACAACAAGTGTATCTTTAAAATGGTGTATGATACTTGTACGTTTGAGGAATTTTAATTATGAGATTTCTGTTGTTTGAATTTGGTCCCCTGGGCTTTCACTGGCTGTTAAAGGGATTTCAGCCGTTAGAAGTTAACTTCTCGTTAATCCAGTCGCTGTGTCAGATTTCAAAAAGGCTTTACGGCGAAAGCATACCATCCGATTATCTGAGGACAGTGCCCTGCATACAAACACATGAAAAAAAATTCAACCAGGCAGGTGCGACACAAAAGTCAGAAATAGCCATATAATACATTTCTTACCTTTGAAGATCTTCTTCTTTTTGCAATCTCAAATGTCTCAGTGACACAATGAATGGTCGTTTTGTTCGATAAATTCCTTCTTTATATCCCCAAAATGTCCATTTATTTGGCGCGTTTGATTCAGAAATACACCGGTTCCAACTTGACTACAAAGTATCTAATAAATTACCTGTAAACTTGGTCCAAACATTTCAAACAACGTTCCTAATCCAACCTCAGGTATCCTAAAATGTAAATAAACAATAAAATTGAAGACGGAATAAACTGTTTCTAATACCGGATAAAAACAAGACTAAAGCCCTTCAGAGTGACACCTACAAAGAACAGCCCTACTTCATTTCTCAAAAGAAAAACATCGAACAATTTCTGAAGACTGTTGACATCTAGTGGAAGCCATAGTAACTGCAATCTGGGCCCTAATAAATCAGGTATCCCATAGAAAACTATTGGAAAACACAATGACCTCAACAACAACAAAAATCCCTGGATGGTTTGTGCTCGGGGTTTCGCCTGCCAAATCAGTTATTTTATACTCACACACATTATTCTAACAGTTTTAGAAACTTCAGAGTGTTTTCTATCCAAATCTACTAATTCATTATATGCATATCCTAGCTTCTGGGCCTGAGTAGCATGCAGTTTACTTTGGGCACGTTTTTCATCCTGACGTGAAAATACTGCCCCCTATCCCAGAGAGGTTTAAAGAACACTTCCTAATGTTGAGTTGCACCCCGCCTCCCCCTTTTTCTCTCAGAACAGCCTCAATTCATCAGGGCATGGACTCTACTAGGTGGTGAAAGTGTTCCACAGGGATGCTGGTCTATGTTGATTCCAATGCTTCCCACAGTTATGTCAAGTTGGCTAGATGTCCTTTGGGTGGTGGACCATTCTTGATACACACGGAAAACTGTTGAGCATGAAAAACCCAGCAGCACTGAAGTTCATGACACAAACTGGTGCGCCTGGCACCTCTGAATGGCACACATACACAATCCATGTTTCAGTTGTCTCAGGCTTCAAAATCCTTCTTCAACCCGTCTCCTCCCCTTCAACTATTCTGATTGAAGTGGATTTAACAACTGACATCAATAAGGATAATAGATTTCACCTGGATTCACCTGGTCCATCTATGTCATGGAAAGAGCAGGTGTTCATAATGTTGTGTACACTCATTGTACGTCTAGCTGGTTTTTCTATGCATCGGCAGCACAGAATGGCAGCGTTGGGTAACCTCAAGTGGGGAGGAGTGTGTCTCTTTGTTAATAATTGCTGATGTGCAATCTCTAATATTAAAATAGTCTTTAGGTACTGCTCACCTGAGTTAGAAAACCTCATGATAAGATATAGACCATACTATTTTCATCTATATTTTTTGTAACTGTCTATTTACCACCATAAACTGATGCTGGCACTATGACTGCACTCAACCAGCTGTATGGGGCCATAAGCAAACAAGAAAATGCTCATCCAGAGGTGACGCTAGATTATCTTTACTCCACACACAGAAGCACATTCAAAGCTCTCCCTCGCCCTCCATTAGGCAAATCTGACCATTACTCTATCATCCTGATTCCTACTTACCAGTAAAGAGTACAAGTGACGCGCTCAATACGTAAGTGGTCCGATGAAGCGGATGCTAAGCAACAGGACTGCCACTAATCCGGGACACTAATCCGTATGTTTATAAGAAATCCCATTACGGCCTACAGTGAACAATCAAAAAGTCAAAACGTCAATACAGGACTTAGATCGAATCCTACTACACTGGCTCTGACTTTCGCCAGATGTGGTAGGGTTTGCAAACTATCACGGATTACAAAGGGAATCCCAGCTGCGAGCTGCCCTACTATACAAGCTAAATTCCTTCTATGCTCACTTTGAGGCAAGCAACACTGAACCATGCATGAGAGCACCAGCTATTCCAGACGACTGTGTGATCACTCTCTCCATAAAAGATGTGAATAAGACATTTTAACAGGTTAACATTCACAAGGCCGCACGGCCAGAAGGATTACCAGGATGCGTACTCAGAGCATTTTCAACCTCTCCCTGACCCAGTAAAGCATACTACCATAGTCCTTCTGCCCAAGAACGCTAAGGTAACTTGTCTAAAAGACTATCACTCCGTAGCACTCACATTTGTAGCCATGAAATGCTTTGAAAGACTGGTCATGGTTCACATCAACGCCATCATCCCAGACATCCTGAACCCACTTCAATTTAAATACCAGCACAACAGATCAACAGATGAAGCAATCTCTATTGCACTCCACACTGCCCTTTCTCATCTGGACAAGAGGAACACCTATGTGAGAATGCTGTTCATTGATTAAAGCTCAGCGTTCAAAACCATAGTGCTCTCCAAGCTCATCACTAACCTAAGACCCTCGGACTGAACGTCTCCCTCTGTAACTGTATCCTGGACTTCTTGACAGGCCACCCCCAGGTCAATAACACATCCGCCATGCTGACCCTCAACACGAGGCCCCTCAGGGGTGCATGCTTAGTCCCCTCCTGTACTCCCTGTTTACCCACGACTGCGTGACTGGGCATGACTCCAACACCATAATTATGTTTGCTGATGACTTACGATGACAGCTTATAGGGGAGGAAGTCAGAGACCTGGGAGTTTGGTGCAAGGACAACAACCTCTCCTTTAAAGTCAGCTAGATAAAGGAGCTGATCGTGGACTACAAAAAACTGAGGCCGAGCACGCCCTCATTCACATTGACGGTGCTGTAGTGGGGCTGTTGCGGGTCGAGAGCTGCAAGTTCCTTGGTCCCTAAGGAGCTATCATGGTCCACAAACACCAACACAGTCGTGAGGAGGGCATGACAACGTCTCTTCCCCCTCAGGAGGCTGAAAAGATTTGGAATGGGCCCTGGCTGAATCACCACTTGGTATGGCAACTGCTTGGCATCCAACTGTAAGGCACTATAGAGGATAATGCGAAAGGCCTAGTACATCACTGGGGCCGAGCTCGCTGCCATCCAGGACCTCTATACGAGGCGGTGTCAGAGGAAGGCCCTAGAAATTGTCAAAGACCTCAGCCACCCAAGTCATAGACTGTTCTGCTACCGCACAGCAAGCGGTACCAATGCATCAAGTTCGGAACCAATAGGACCCTAAACAAGTCATAAGACTGCTAAATAGTTAGTTAAAACTTCATAAGGCGGAGCGCTCGACAGCATCCGCTGAAATGGCAGAGTGCGAAATACAAAAAAATATTTTTGAAATATTTAACTTTCATACATTCACAAGTGCAATACACCAAATTAAAGCTTAACTTCTTGTTAATCTAGCCATCGTGTCCTTTTTCAAAAAGGCTTTACAGTGAAAGCACACCATACGATTATGTTAGGTTAGCGCCTAGTCACAGAAAAACATACAGCCATTTTCCAGCCAAAGAGAGGAGTCACATAAAGCAGAAATATAGATAAAATGAATCACAAACCTTTGATGATTTTCATCAGATGGTACTCATAGGACTTCATGTTACACAATACATGTATGTTTTGTTCGATAAAGTTAATATTTATATCCAGAAATCTCAGTTTACATTGGCGCGTTATGTTCAGTAATGTTGTGCCTCGAAAACATCCGGCGAATTTGCAGAGAGCCACATCAATTTACAGAAGTACTCATCATAAACTTTGATAAAAGATACAAGTGTTATGCATATAATTAAAGATATACTTCTCCTTAATGCAACCGTGGTGTCCAATTTCAAAAAAGCTTTACGGTGAAAGCACATCATGCAATAATATGAGTACAGCGCTAAGCCACAAAAACAAGCCATACAGATAACCGCCATGTTGTGGAGTCAGTAAAAGTCAGAAATAGCGTTATAAATATTCACTTACCTTTGATCATCTTCATCAGAATGCACTCCCAGGAATCCCAGTTCCACAATAAATGTTCGATAAAGTTAATCTTTATGTCCAAATACCTCCTTTTTGTTTGTTCGTTTAGTTCACCAATCGAAATTCACAAGGCGTGGGCAAATCCAGACGAAATTCCAGACGAAAAGTCAAAACAGTTCTATTACAGTTCGTAGAAACATGTCAATTGATGTATAGAATCAATCTTTAGGATGTTTTTATCATAAATATTCAATAATATTCCACCCGGACAATTCCTTTGTCTTTAGAAATGAAAGGGAACGCAGCTCGCTCTCAAGGCCACGTGCGAGACTTAGCTCAAGACATTCTGCCAGACACCTGGTTCAAACAGCTCTTATTTGCTCCCCCTTCATAGTAGAAGCCTGAAACAAGTTTCTAAAGACTGTTGACATCTCGTGGAAGCCTTAGGAAGTGCAATATGACCCCATTTACACTGTATATTCGAAAGGCAATGACTACTATTTCCCACTTCCTGGTTGGATTTTTCTCAGGTTTTCGCCTGGCATATGATTTCTGTTATACTCACAGACATCATTCAAACAGTTTTAGAAATCTACTAATAGTATGCATATCTTAGCTTCTGTGCCCGAGTAGCAGTCAGTTTACTCTGGGCACGCTTTTCATCCGAACGGGAAAATACTGCCCCCTATCCCAAACAGGTTAAATTGTTTACCAAATAGCTACCCTGACTCTCTACATTGACCCTTTTGGCACTAACTTTAAACACGCTGCTGCTACTGTTTTTTATCTGTCACATTATTCCTAGTTATATGTACTTAACTACCTCGTAGCCCTGCACATTAACTCGGTATTGGTACCATGTGTACAGTATATAGACAAGTTATCATTACTCATTGTGTATTTATTATTACTTTTATTATTATGTTTTACTTTCTATTATTTATCGATCTTATTTCTCTCTGCATTGTTGAGAAGGGCCCATAAGGAAGTAAGCATTTTACTGTGGTTTACAAAGCATATGACAAATAAAATAACATTTGGATTGATTTGAATGAGAATCAGGCAGGTTCTTGCTCAGCTCTAGAGAGTTAGTTGGCTGGCTATAAAGAGATACCACAGCGAGAGAGGAAGAGAGCAGGGTAGATCACCTTTGTGCAGCTCCTCCTTGCGGTAGAGCCAACTGCAGGAGATGTTGGCAAGGGAAGGATGGCTATCTCATCCTCCACTACCTGTATCTTCTGGGGATGGTCAGGGCTGAACTCTGGGGGATCTGACACACACACACACACAAAGGGAGAAAAACATACAAACCCAGACACGAAGAAACCATGTCAGCCATGAAAGGCGACAGCAGTGCAAATGAAAGAAAAACCTGTAGAGAAGCGGCGTCCACCAATACCAAAAAAAGACTGAATTCACACAGGAGGCCGGGTGAGAGGTAGGGAGAGAGAGAGGTAGGTAGAGAATGAGGTAGGTAGAGAATGAGGTAGGTAGAGAACGAGGGAGGGAGGGAGGGAGGGAGGGAGGGAGGGAGGGAGGGAGGGAGGGAGGGAGGTGGAGGGACAGGCATTAAAACAGCGAGTGACAGTAGTGTTGTCCAACAGCAGCTGCACACAAACACACAGTGACATTCCTTCATGCTCGCACGGAGCAGCAGGCTTTGAAGAGCTGGCTGGCTACAGCCTGCGAAACAGCATCAAAGAATAACATGGCTGTGCTGCAAAGCACACACACAATTAGAACACACTGCCACCAAGCCTGTCTAACTCACAGTCACAACAAAGGAATACATTAACACACACTCATACACACACACACATACACACACACGCAAACACAGAGAACAGCGCAAACACACAAAAACAAAACTGCCTGCCATGCACACTATCGTGTCACATTACCATCATGCTTCAAGCCTCATTACCCACCAGCACACACTTTCTTTTTCTCCTACTCATAACTGTGCACACACATATTCAATACTTTATTTGGATCCCAGTGAAACAAATTAAGCATTCACAGTGAAACAAATGAAGTATTCAAAAGCTGTGTATAACAAACAGAGAGAAATATACACATGTCTACAACCCACACACTTGAAGAAGCTTGAAGAAGGTGTTGAGCTTGAAGAAGGTGTTGACTCCCTCAGACAGCAGAGAGCTGTAGGCCTGACAGGTGATCCTCTGGCCATGGTGCTGGGAGGACAGGGGGAGGGACAGAGTACTGCTTACTGACACATCACCAAACGTTGTGTTCCTAAGAGCCTGATGAGAGGTGAGAGGAAAACATTTGGTGAGTCTATTTTGAACATTCTATAAATCTGTGGCCAGGTTGCAGTTTAAATTAATTAAATAACAAATTCACATTTTTTTCTGTGCTTTGACAGTTGATGAATTTATTCTGTTGTGTGTGTGTGCCATCAGAGCGGCACTGAGACAGGCTGCTTGCACAGAATGCTCACAGTGGTGCTGAGGAAAACATCAGAGAATGATAGAGGCCTCTAGTGGCCAAATGGCCATTTTATCATGCGCAGCATCAATGAGGGCTTCCACCATGCTTCCTCCATTTTAAAGTTGTCAAAGTAGTCAACTGGGTGGGGATTCCTATGGGTTGTAGCCTCAGTGGTGGTGCCCACGCTGTCACAGATCCTAGAATGGCACAGATATAAAGATTAAACCTCTATCTATCTCTGTGAGTAAAACGCATTATCCTCTCCTGCTTTCCCACTCCTTGCTCTTCCCCTCATATGACTTTCACTCACTACTCACCGTTCTTACCTGAGCTAGCTAGCTAACTGACGTCTACACGTAATGGCAGCGTTTGATAACACAATTAATGCAAGTGTAAAGCCAACTCATGGAAAACAGTTCACAGGTGAAGTTACAATTATGTTAACAGGATATTGTTGCCTAATCGTTGACGTTAGCCCATTTTGACGTAGCATGCAAGTCTGTGTTGATGAGGGCAGTCCAAAACAGGCCCCTCGTCCTGCAGGTAGAACAAGGCTTTTCAAAACTCAGTTAGGCCTATTGCTTGCCTGAGTAGGCTACAACTTGCTTTTGTTTTTTCAAATGGCTGCATGCAATCACGCAGTTCTTTGAATAGGCTATGGCAACGGGATAGGCTCCTACTGTCTATAGGCCTATATGCCCTAGGCCTACTACTAGTCATAATAATGAAATCAATTCATATGATCTGGCAATTTGCGGGCGGGTTTTGGTACAAATTACGGGCCGGGTTGCGGCAGCTCTCTGTCCTGATTGGCAGGTTACGGTGCAGTCACGGTATTGTGGCAGGTGCAGACCGGGTGCGGTTTGCAAAAACTTTACCTGCACAAGACTGTAGTCTAGGGTCTCCATTGACTCCTCCACGGCCCACAGACTGGCTCCCCTTTAACCTTCCCTCCCCTCACCTGGTTGGGCCCAGGCTCCAGGAGATGTTGGCCTGGGGGTTGCTGCTCCCAGACAGGCAGTCCAGACTGAGGTTTTGGCCTCGACGCAGCTCTTTCTGCTTGGCTATGATTGTCACACTCACTGCAGGAACTGGGGAGGGGTGTATGGGTAGAGGAGAGAGGACAAGACACCGCTGTCAACATACTGAGGCTGCTGATTCTGTCTTTGTAGCATAACTTTAGGCTATATCTTGAATGTACCTATCATCTTGAATATACCTATCATCTTGAATCCACCTATCATCTTGAATCCACCTGTCATCTTGAATATAACTGTCACCTTGAATATAGCTATCATCTTGAATATAGCCATCATCTTGAATCTACCTGTCTACTTGAATATAGCTATCATCTTGAATATAGCTAATGCTTTCCTCCTCTATTAGTCAGGCCCATAAAGGCTAATATTAATCCACTCATGCACAGAGCCTGGTCTGTAGGTCTGTAAGACTCACACTGGACTATAAGTTTGACAGAGGCGTTGAGGACAATCTTGGCCTTATTGGTGGCATTACAGCGGTAGGTAGCCATGTTGTCACTGGGCTGGAGGCGCACAACCAGTTCTTTGGACAGGCCTTTATCAGAGGGCACCTGTTTGGGGTAGTCTAATAAAACCTTACCATCCTGCGGTGTGGAGAGGAGAGTTGAGAATGGAGGACATGGTACTGTACAGACAGAGTGTCTCAACTGCTACAACCTATTACAACTTGAACAATCGCAATGTATGCTGTCATACAATACACACATGTACACACTCTGTACCAGTTAAGGGTTCCTTTGGGGCTTCCCCCACTAGAGAAGCAGATGAGGCGTATGATAGTCCCTGAGCTCAGAGGAACCCCTGGGGGAGGGGCTTCTATCCACACCTTCTGAGGAGGGTCTAAAAGGGGAGGGGGGGGGGGGAGATAGATATGAGTGAAGGGGAGGGGGGGACAGAGACGAAGGGGGAGAGAGAGGGGAGTGTGTAAGGGAGAGAGAGACCAGGGAGGGAGAGAGAGAGAGAAAGAGAGAGAGAGAGGAGAGGGAGGGCGGGAAAGAGTGAGGAGGTTGTGTCTGTATTGTTATAGTTATCGAAAGCACACATTGCTATTGTTGGGATTGTTACTGTACAATGCATAGTTAAGTTCTGGTTGTGCAAGGTTTGTTCAAAGTTATACTTGTCATAGTCATTCAATAGAGATTCACAACAACCATTAGGGTTATAGGGTTGTTGTTGTCATAGTTCTATCCAGAGACTCACAGAAAACAATGAGGTTGTTGGACTGGCTCTTGGAGAAGTGTATGCCATTGTTGAAGGTCTCACAGGTGAGGGGCAGCCCGTTCTCCGCCCGAGAGACAACATGGGTTAGACATGGTTGTCTTCCCCCCGTGGTCTCCCTGGAGACAGGAAAGGACACGTGACAATGTCAGGAAGAGACAGGAAGTTCTAGTGTCCCTGAACATTTTCCTTGGTGATAAATACACAGTAAGCTGCTCACAGGAAATACAATAATAATACTAGCTTTGTGGCTCTCTAACTCTTGTGCTCTACTTACATTGTGCCTGGTCCCTGATAATAAACAAACAAATAAATCACATTCATATGCTTCTTCCTGCAGGCAAAACCCGTAATAAATTGAATCAAACACCCATTTGCTCCTGTATGATGCTAGTCATGTCTGTTTTGCACACCGGGTTTAAGGCTTTTATTGAGATGATTAGTGCAAAAGCCTTTTTTAGAGAGAAACAGACACAAGAAGGAACGCGTTCACAAAGAATCACCACTGAGGTGTCAGTCTTTATTAACCCTCAGACGTATTCAGGCACATTAAAGCTGGATAGAATGCAGCTGTAAATGCTAGATCAAATGAAAAGTATTTCTCCAAATGAACAAAGAGCCGGGAAAATGGTTCTCTCAACTCCCATGTCAGCTTTTATTCACTTTTATCTCATTAACATACTAAAAAGCCGAGAGAGAAGAATACAGGGACACTTTTTGAGGCTTCACTCATTGGCAAAGCCTTGTGTAGTATTTCATTTTTATTTCTTTTTTTATTTCAGTTGAGAACAAGTTCTCATTTACTGTCACGCCCTGACCTTAGAGAGCTTTTAATGTCTCTATTTTGATTTGGTCAGGGTGTGATTTGGGTGGGCATTCTATGTTCAGTTTTCTATGTTTTGTATTTCTTTGTTTTGTCCTGGTATGGTTCTCAATCAGGGACAGCTGTCTATCGTTGTCTCTGATTGGGAACCATACTTAGGTATTCTTTTCCCACCTGTGTTTTGTGGGTAGTTATTTTCTGTTTAGTGTTTTCTGCACCTGACAGAACTGTTCGCTGTCGTTTCTCACTTTGTTATTTTGTTTTAGTGCTCAGTGTTAATAAAAATCATGAACACTTACCACGCTTTGGTCCGATCCTTCCTCATGAGATGACCGTTACAGAACTACCCACCACAAGCGGATCAAGCAGCGTGGTATGGAGGAGCAGAGGGTTCAGGACTCCTGGACATGGAAGGAGATACTGGACGGAAAGGGAATATCGCCGTCCGAAAGAGGAACTGGAGGCAGCAAAAGCTGAGAGGCGGCATAGTCCGGTGCGCTATATGCCAGCCCTCCGCAAGTGCCACGCGAGAGTGGGCATCCAGCCAGGGCAGATTGTGGCAGCTCAGCGGCGCTTGTTTCGGCCCAGGGTATCCTTCGCAGGCTCTGCGCACTCTGTCTCCAGTGCGCTGGGACTGTTCAGTGCATCCTATGCCTGCGCTCCGCCCGTGCCGGGCTAAAGTGGGCATTCAGCCAAGTGGAGAGGTGCAAGTGGTAAGCACCAGATCTCCAGTGCTCCCCCACAGCCCGGTTCGACCTGTGCCTGCACTCTGGAGGGGCCGGGCTAAAGTGGGCATTCAGCCTGGAGGAGTGGTGCCAAGGCTGCGCACCAGAGCTCCAGTACTCCCCCACAGCCCGGTTCATCCTGTGTCTCCTCTAGGGACAAGGCCTCCTGTAGGTCTCCCCTGCCTGGTGGGCTCTGTGGCAGCTCCACTCACTAGGCTGTCTCTGCATCTCCTCCCTCCAGCGACGCCCTCCAGTCCGGAGCCTCCAACAATGGTGCCAGGTCCGGGGTCCGCAACGAGGGTCCCCAGTCCGGCGCCCGCTACGAGGGTGCCCAGTCCGGGGCCCGCAACGAGGGTGCCCAGTCCGGGGCCCGCAAAGAGTGTCCCCAGTCTGGGGTCGGCGGCGAGGGTCCCCGCACTAGAGGCGCCACGAAAGTGGGCCAAGCCAGAGGTGGAGCGGGGTCTACGTCCCGCACCAGAGCCGCCACCGCGGAGAAATGCCGACCAAGACCCTCTCCTATAGGTTCAGGTTTTGCGGCCGGAGTCCGCACCTTTGGGGGGAGGGCACTGTCACGCCCTGACCTTAGAGAGCTTTTTATGTCTCTATTTTGGTTTGGTCAGGGTGTGATTTGGGTGGGCACAGTTTTCTATGTTTTGTATTTCTATGATTTTCTATCTCTATGTTTTGGCCGGGTATGGTTCTCAATCAGGGACAGCTGTCTCTGAATGGGAACCATACTTAGGTATCCTTTTCCCACCTGTGTTTTGTGGGTAGTTATTTTCTGTTTAGTGTTTTCTGCACCTGACAGAACTGTTCGTTGTCATTTCTCACTTTGTTATTTTGTTTTAGTGTTCAGTGTTAATAAAAATCACGAACACTTACCACGCTGCGCTTTGGTCCGATCCTTCCTCATCAGACGACCGTTACATTTACAACTGCGACCTGGCAAAGAAAAGGCAAAGCAGTGCGACAAAAACAACACAGAGTTACACATATAATAAACAAACATACAGTCAATAACACAATAGAAAAGTATATATACAGTGTGTGCAAATGTAGTGAGATTAGGGAGGTAAGGCAATAAATAGGCCATAGTGGCGAAATAATTACAATTTAGCAATTGAATACTGGAGTGATAGATGTGCAGAAGATGAATGTGCAAGTAGAGATACTGGAGTGCAAAGGAGCAAAAATAAATAACAATATGGGGATGAGGTAGTTGGGTGGGCTATTTACAGATGGGAAATGTACAGGTGCAATGATCGGTAAGCTGCTCTGACAGCTGATGCTTAAGTTAGTGAGGGAGATATAAGACTCCAGCTTCAGTGATTTTTGCAATTCGTTCCAGTCATTGGCAGCAGAGAACTGGAAGGAAAGGCGGCCAAATAGGAGTTTGCTTTGGGGATGACCAGTGAAATATACCTGCTGGAGCACGTGCTACAGGTGAGTGCTGCTATGGTGACCAGTGAACTGAGATAAGGCGGGGCTTTACCTAGCAAAGACTTATAGATGACCTGGAGCCAGTGGGTTCGGTGACGAATATGAAGCGAGGGCCAGCCAACGAGAGTATACAGGTCGCAGTGGTGGGTAGTACATGGGGCTTTGGTGACAAAACGGATGGCACCCTGATAGACTACATTAAATTTGGTGAGTAGAGTGTTGGAGGTTTTTCTGTAAATGACATCGCCGAAGTCAAGGCTTGGTAGGATAGTCAGTTTTACGAGGGTATGTTTGGCAGCATGAGTGAAGGATGCTTTGTTGTGAAATAGGAAGCCGATCCTAGATTTAATTTTGCATTGGAGATGCTAAATGTGAGTCGGGAAGGAGAGTTTACAGTCTAGCCAGACACCTAGGTATTTGTAGGTGTTCACATATTCTAAGTCAGAACCGTCCAGAGTAGTGATGCTAGATGGGCGGGCGGGTGCGGGCTGCGATCGGTTGAAAAGCATGCATTTAGTTTTACTTGCATTTAAGAGCAGTTGGAGGCCACGGAAGGAGAGTTGTATGGCATTGAAGCTCTTTTGGAAGTTTGTTAACACAGTCTCCCAAAGAAGGGCCAGAAGTATACAGAATGGAGTCGTCTGCGTAGAGGTGGATCAGAGAATCACAAGCAGCAAGAGCGACATCATTGATGTATACAGAGAAAAGAGTTGGCCCGAGAATTGAACCCTGTGGCACCCCCATTGAGACTGCCAGAGGTCCGGACAACAGGCCCTCCGATTTGACACACTGAACTCAATATGAGAAGTAGTTGGTGAACCAGGCGAAGCAGTCATTTCAGAAACCAAGGCTGTTGAGTCTGCCGATAAGAATGGTGTGATTGACAGAGTCGAAAGCCTTGTCCAGATCGATGAAGATGGCTGCACAGTATTGTCTTCTATCGATCGTGGTTATGATGTCGTTTAGGACCTTGAGCGTGGCTGAGGTGTTCCCATGACCAGCCCGGAAACCAGATTGCATAGCAGAGTCGGTACGGTGGGATTCGAAATGGTTGGTGATCTGTTTGTTAACTTGGCTTTCGGAGACTTTAGAAAGGTAGGGTAGGGTAGATATATATCTATAACACTTTGGATCTAGAGTGTCTCCCCCTTTAAAGAGGGGGATGACCGCTGTAGCTTTCCAATCTTTAGGGATCTTAGATGATACGAAAGAGGTTGAACAGGACAGCAATAGGTGTTGCAACAATTGCTGCAGATAATTTTAGAAAGAGAGGGTCCAGATTGTCTATCCCAGCTGATTTGTAAGGGTCCAGATTTTGCAGCGCTTTCAGAACATCAGCTATCTGGATTTGGGTGAAGGAAAAATGGATTAGGCTTGGGAAAGTTGCTGTGGGGGGTGCAGAGCTGTTGACCAGGGTATGGGTAGCCAGGTGGAAAGCATGGCCAGCCGTAGAAAAATGCTTATTGAAATTCTCGATTATCGCAGATTTATCAGTGGCGACATTGCTTCCTAGCCTCAGTGCAGTGGGCAGCTGGGAGGAGGTGCTCTTATTCTCCATGGGCTTTACAGTGTCCCAGAACTTTTGAGAGTTTGTGCTACAGGATGCAAATTTCTGTTTGAAAAAGCTAGCCTTTGCTTTCCTAACTGACTGTGTATAATGGTTTCTAACTTCCCTGAAAAGTTGCATATCGCGGGGGCTATTCGATGCTAATGCAGTATGCCACATGATGTTTTTGTGCGGGTCAAGGGCAGTCAGGTCTGGAGTGAAGCAAGGGTTATATCTGTCCTTAGTTCAACATTTTTTAAATGGGGCATGCTTATACAAGATGGTGAGGAAAACACTTTTAAAGAATAACCAGGCATCCTCTACTGATGGAATGAGGTCAATTTCCTTCCAGGATACCTGGGCCAGGTCGATTAGAAAGGCCTGCTCGCTGAAGTGTTTTAGGGAGCGTTTGACAGTGATGAGGGGTGGTCGTTTGACTGCGAACCCATTATGGATGCAGGCAATAAGTTAGTGATCCCTAAGATCTTGGTTGAAGACAGCAGAGGTGTATATAGATGACAGGTTGGTCAAGATGATATCTATGAGGGTGCCCGTGTTTACGGATTTAGAGTTGTACCTGGTAGGCTCCCTGATAATTTCTGTGAGATTGAGGGCATCTAGCTTAGATTGTAGGATGCCAGGGTGTTAAGCATATCCTAATATAGACTGAATAGTGGGACTTTGTTCAGAGCGGAGAGAGAATGAAGAACAGATTCAACGTGGTCAAGGTGGAAACTCTACATGGGGAAGAATAATATGTGTTCTTTCAGAATCTAAGGCTTCTCTCAGAGATGCTTGTCATTGGGCACTCGAGATGTACAAATTGGACTGTCTGAAATCTGAATTAAGTATTTTAAGTGTGTATTGACCTCAATTCAATTTAAAATACATAAAGAAGCCACAGCAGGCAACCAATACATGTACCGAAATTACAGATGGTTTTACACAAAAAGTCAGAGTTCTTTCCATTGCTGTCCTCTATTGGTAGGCAAAGGCACTATATCGGGAAAGCTAGCTGTGAGCTGCCCAGGGACACAAGTCGCCCAGGGACGCGAGCCTACCAGACGAGCTAAATGCCCTTTTAAATTATTTGTATTGTCGTTTTTATTATTTCCTTTTACGATATTACAACAATGCACCCAGACTCCCCACCCGCATCCTGCCATGCCACAGCCCCACTCCAAAACAGACCAAATAAAAAACAAGGCTGCAAAGCAACAAAATGTGGAAAAATTCAGGGGCGTGAACACCCCCCAAATGCACCGCACACACAAAGATAGAAAAGAAAACAAACTTTTCATTTTTCACCCAACCCCCCCCCCATAACAACTATTACAACAAAAGGAAAATTTAAATAATAATAACAATTAAAATTATAATAAAATACATCCCTACCCCAACCAGTCATCTATGTATGTCTGTAGTATATCAGGCCATTACATATTGTTATCATTTTCTATCTCAAGTTTACCATTCATTTTATAAATCAATCTGTCATATGAAGCTGTTTCTGCCAAGGCCACATACCATTCCTTATAAGAGGGAGGATCCTTCTGGGAATTTGTTGTTGTTTTGTTCTACCTTTAGCAAACAATCTCTAAGCTGGAGATACCTCCAAAAGTCTTGTTTCTGTAAATTATACTTGGACTTTAGCTCTTCAAAAGAGGTAAAAGTATTTTCTTGATTAAGACAACCAATGTTCTTTATCCCCTTTCTATACCAATCTTTCCAGAAAACCATGTGTCCCTCTATTTTCAATTTAGGGTTGTTCCATAACGAAGCATAGCTTAACAAGAAAGGTGAAGATCTCTCTCTCTCCTATGAATCTGGCTCCATAGATTTTTAGTATGAGACATTATTGGATTCTGGGGTCCCACATTTTGTTGACTCAAATAATCTGATGCTCCGAAAGGTGTCAACCAAGATTGACCTAGTCGAGTTCTCAATAAAGAGAGAGACTATTTGGGAAGCTACAAAGGCTCCTTGACACAATTGCATGTTAGGGAGCTTTAATCCTCCCTTCTCAGTCTTTGCCTATAATATCACTAGTTTCATCCTGGCCTTTTTACCGGCCCAAACAAACTCAGTAATAATTTTGTCTATGGATTTAAAAGTATAGACAGGTATGGATAGTGGTAACATGCTGATGACGTAATTCAGTTTAGGAGCTATGACCATCTTTATAACCTGTATCCTACCCCATAATGAGATTTGTAGTGTATCCCAGCTCTTAAACTGGAGTTGACTTTTTTTGTTCAATAGTGGGTCAAGATTTTCAGAAATCAGACACTAGACACTATCCCCAGGTCCCTCAAGTTTTTAGGAACCCATTGAAACCTCAAACATTTCTCATTTCTCATTTCTCAGACAATTTTTGATAGAGGCATTGCTTCAGATTTGGTCCAGTTTTCTTTATAGCCCGATATCGCTGAGAATCCATTTACCAGGTCCAGTAAAGGTGGTATGGAGAGTTGGAGGTCTTATATTATTTGTAATATGTCGTCTGCATAAAGCAGTAGTTTATTCTCCATACCTCCCATATGAATCACTTTGATTGACTTAATGGCTTCGGCTAATGGTTCTAATGCTATAATAAATAGGAGGGGTGAGAGACAGTCACCTTGTTTCGTGCCTCATCCTACAGAAAATTGAGATGATCGTAATCCCTTAGTGACTACTGTGGATTTGGGGTCGTTGTACAGAAGTTTAATAATATTATGAAAGCCCTGTCCAAATCCAAATGTATTTACAGTATAATGCAGGTAGTCCCAGCCCACCCTATCAAAGGCTTTCTCTGCATCTAGGGATAAGGCTGCCACTGAAGTATCCAAATATTTTGCCTTCCAGATGACATGCAATAGGCGTCTAAGATTATCAGATGAAGTTCTGCCATTCACAAATCCCCCCTGATCTGGATTTATGATTTTCATAATGATATGATTCACCTTCATAGCCAGAATTTTTGTTAACAATTTTCCATCACAATTTATCAAAGAAATTGGATGATAGCTCCCACACCCATGGGGATCTATTCCCTTTCTGAGGAATAGGGGGATTACTGCATCACTCATAGAAGGTGGGATCTCACCTGTGTCAATCGATGTGTTAAATGTTTTCAATATTTCTGGGCTAAGCTGCTCTGCAAACCTTTTATAGAAATCACTGGGTATCCCATCCAACCCTGAAGTTCTACCACTGGGTGCTTGTCTTATAGTTTCGGTTAATTCCTCCAAAGTAATAGGGCGGTCGAGCCAGATCCTGTCTTCCTCTGTTAATTTAGGAAGGTTCAGATTCTGAAAGAATGCCTCTGCTTTCGGCATATCTAAAGGGTCATCTGAAGTATAAAGTTCCTGATAGAAGTCTCCAAATACATTGTTTATTTCTTTATGATTGGTAATCAGCTTGCCTGTCTGATTTCTGATTCCACCTACTTGCCTATCTGTTTCTCTAGATTTCAATTGACTGGCAAACAATTTTCCTGCCTTTACACCAGATTCGTACCATCTCTGCTTCAGCCTGTACAGGGAATATTCCGCTTTTTTACTGAATAAAATATTCAGCTCGTATATGCTTTTCGTCAGATTTACCAGATACATGTTTTAAGCTTTGTTTCAAGTTGATACATTTTCTGTTTATCTAGTTTGTTAATAGTAGCGGATTGTTGTATCATTACTCCACGTACTGTATGTACACTTTAAAAGCTTCCCAGATATGTATCTGTTTCACGCTGTTGTTGTTTGTTTCAAATAATATCGTAATGTGTGTTTTAAGGAATTCACAAAACACCTTGTCCTATAAGAGGCTGGTGTTCATTCGCTAATATTTACAATTTTCTCTTACTTCTCCTATTCCAACAGTCAGATCAATGATTGCATGATCTGTTATAGCTATCGTGCCCACATTGCAAGAACCCACTTTATCTCAGACAGAGTGTGAGATCAGAAAGTAGTCAATGCTTGAATAAACAGTGTGCCTATTTGAAAATAATGTGTAATCGTGAGCGGTTGGTTTGATCAATCTCCATATTTCATAAAGACCAACATCTTTACACAGTGTTTTAATTGCTTCTTGAGTTTTTGAGGCCCTGGTTAGACCAGTTTTTTATTTATCTAAATAAGCATCAGAGCCTGATTATAATCCCCCCCTAGTATCAGACAAAAATCACCGAAATCCAATGTTATTTTGTTAAATTGAAGGAAGAAGTCTGGGTCTTCCTCATTTGTGTAACGTCTGCTTCCAACGCACACCCTCAAACACGTAGATAGCCTGAACGCAGCTCACTTTCCAGCCCCCTTTCCAGCTCACACTATCAAACACTTAGATACCCTGAATGCAGCTCACTCTCTAGATCCCAATCACCTGAATTTTAATCACCTGTTCACACACCTGTATGCCATTATCACACACTATTTAGTTCAGTTCTTTGCACCCCATCACTGTGAGGTATTGTTTGTTTTGTGACATCTTTCAGAGCGCTGGGTTTCCTGTGATTTACGCCTCCCATGTATAGTTTTAGTTTTGGCCTGCCTCAATAACAACGCCTTTTGCCTATACCCTACCTGTACTTTAGTCGGATTTCCTGTTATCAACCTATTGCCTGATCTCCCGGACTACATTACTAACCTTTTCCCTGCCTGTACTGTTGCCCTTTTGGACCGCTGTGTATGACCTTCTGCCTGCAACTGGACCCAGCTACCTGCCTCCTCCTGTGGTCCTTTACAATAAACACCTGCTGCACCCTGTGCTTGAAACCAGCTCTCTGTCTCCCCTTGTGTTCATTAGAATTTGGGGCATGAATATTTCCCAATTTTATATTTTGTCCTGAAATCGTTAAATTATTTTTCCACTTGAACATGTATACCTTTGGAAAATAGAATAGAAACACCTATTTTTGGGGGGTTGAATGTATTATGGTAAGCACTAGCCACCCATCTGTCTCCCACCCTAGGAGCATCCTTTTCCAGTAGGTGGTTCTTGGAGCATAACCACGTCTGAGTGTTTTTGTTGAAGACAATTCAATACCTTCATTCTTTTTAAATATGAACCTAGTCCGTTCATATTCCACAACGTATCTTTAATCACATTGGTCATATCAGAAAGGTTGTAAATATATTATTACCACAACATGACGAGTGTTAGAATATTTAAATTTTTTGCGTTTCTGATAGCCACTGCTTAGTAAATCAATGAAAGCGAACGACTGGTAGTACCCCCCACCTAGAACACCAAACTTTCCATAGAACAAATATGTCATAAACATCCCCAAACCCCACAGGGTACAAAAAAATGTACGTCCAAAATTAACAAACTCACTACCCCTAAACCAGGCTTTCGTCCGTGTGAAGTGTCCGAGGTCTTCCGAGCGATGAAGCTCCAACTAGAATTACCATGTTTACCAACGCCAAATATAGGCATGACCATATACATTTTGAAATGACAGATATGACATGTCATAGAGATTACATAAATCAACCAAAACATTGAAAATAAAGACAGGCTGACCCTTATTCTCGCAAAGACAAGAGATTACCTTTCTCGTGAAGACTGATACATGAACTGTATAACTCCAAAAGTCAGGAATGTAAACTGAGGTCAGACACAAAAGAGAGACTGGTATAAGTCATAATGATAACTTAAAATAAGCTGACTAACACTGGCTTGTGCCCGTCACTCATGGCACGAACACGCCTGTTGTGGTCTATATTGGCCCACTATTGCTGTTATTAGAATGAAAACTAAAATAATATATAGTATGTTTATCCCCACTATAGCCATAATACAGCATGAAATGCTTTGACTATAGTCTTGCTTAATCTAGTACTATAATGATGTCAGCTGTAAACCAGAAAGATAAATTACAGGCAACATTCGTAGCATAAACACTCGATGAGACAGTTACTCACAACATGGGAAGTTCTATCGCCTTAGAGAAAAATGTTAGTCCATCCGTGATGAACCATTGCCACCATGTGGAACTTCCAAAGCCTACCACGCTACTCAATTTGTTCGGCCTCATTGACGTCCATGACACACTCATTTGCCTCTTTTGGGTCCGTGAAATGATGTAATGATCCTCTCAAAGTAACTCAGAATACGGCAGGATATTGCAACGAGTATTTCAGTCCTCGTTTCATGCACATATGCCTCACCTCCGTGAACGCATTTCTCTTGTCTTGAACCTCTTTGGAAAAGCCAGGGAAATCTCCACATTGGTCCCCTTCCATTGAAAAGTCCTAAGTTCTTTGGCTCTGAGCGGGACCTTCTCCCTGTCAATGTATGGTAAGAATTTCACCAGAATAGGCCGGAGGTTGCGTGCGGCTGGTCCTGGGTTCAGTGTCGTCGGTGTCCGATGTGTTCTCTCGATGGGCATGATGTTAACATCCTCCGGTGTGTTATCAAAGTTGCATAAAGGTTGCATAATTTGTCTTTCACACAATCTTCCATATTTATGTGGATCTTGGGAACTCCTCTGATCCGAAGTGTGTTTCTCCGACTATAATTTTCCTGGTATTGAAGTCGTATTGTGAGTTTTTCGATCACAGTCTCCATTATTTTAACAGTGTCGTTTAGGCGGTTGTTCTTGTCCTCCATGTTTGATATCCTCTCTTCTGCGTGTGTAAGTTGGTTGTCGAGTGTGTCCACTTTTGTTTTCAGTGCACACATTGTATGTTTTATTTCAGCCACATTTCGCCCACTTTCGCAATTTTCTCTTCGAGATTTTTGTTCATTTTGCGAATCTCATTTTGAACTGGGTCATCAGGCTGTTCTTCTCCGCCATTTTCCTTGCTAGCTGCAGGTAGGGACAAGATTTTCATGTTTTTCATCAAAGTGTCTGCTTATGTGCGTTTCCAAGTAGTTTTTTCATGTAACCGATATTTGGACAGTTAGTTAACAAAATGTGTAACTAGGAGTTGAATAATTGGTTAAAATATAGTTGGAGCTCCACAGCCTCTTAAGTTAGCTGTTGCTCCTCGCCCCATTGTCGCCGGAACACAGCTAAATGCTTTTTATGCTTGATTCGAGGCAAGCAACACTGAAGCATGCATGAGAGCACCATCTGTTCCGGACGACTCACGTCGGTAGCCATGAAGCGCTTTAGAAGGCTCTTCATGGACCGCATCAACACCATCATGCCGGAAACCCTAAACCCACTCTAATTCGCATACCACCCCAAGAGAACCACAGATGACGCAATCTCAATCGCACTCCACACTGCCCTTTCCCACCTGGACAAAAGGAACACCTATGTGAGAATATTAATTGACTACAGTTCAGTGTTCAACACCATAGTACCCACAAAGCTTATCACTAAGCTAAGGACCCTGGGACTAAACACCTCCCTCTGCAACTGGATCCTGGACTTCCTGACGGGCCGCCACCAGGTGGTAAGGGTAGGCAACAACACATCTGCCACGCTGATCCTCAACACTGGGGCCCCTCAGGGGTGTGTGCTTAGTCCCCTCCTGTACTCCCTGTTCAACCATGATTGCGACTCCAACACCATCATTAAGTTTGCTGATGACACAACAGTGTCCGGGGGTGTATTCGGACAGGGCTACAGTGTCTCACGACCCCTTCTGTCTCAGCCTCCAGTATTTAAGCTGCAATAGTTTATATGTCGAGGGGATAGGGTCAGTCTGATATATCTGGACTTTTTCTCTTGTCTTATCTGGGGTCCTGTGTGAATTTAAGTATGCTCCCTGTAATTCTCTCTCTCGCTTTTTCTCTCTTTTTCTCTCTCTCTTTCTCTCTCTTTCTCTCTCTATTTCTTTCTCTCTTTCTCTTGGAGGACCTGAGCCCTAGGATCATGCCTCAGGACTGCCTGGCTGGATGACTCCTTGCTGTGCCCAGTCCACCTGGTGATGCTGCTGCTCCAGTTTTAACTGTTCTGCCTGCGGCTATGGAACCCTGACCTGTTCACCGGACGTGCTATCTTGTCCCGGACCTGCTGTTTTCGACGCTCTCTCTCAACCGCACCTGCTGTCTCTAACTCTGAATGATCGGCTATGAAAAGCCAACTGACATTTACTCCTGAGGTGCTGACCTGTTGCATCCCCTACAACCACTCTGATTATTATTATCTGACCCTGCTTGTCATCTATGAACGTTTGAACATCTTGGCAATGTTCTGTTATAATCTCCACCCGGCACAGACAGAAGAGGACTGGCCACCCCTCAGAGCCTGGTTCCTCTCTAGGTTTCTTCCTAGGTTCTGGCCTGTCTAGGGAGTTTTTCCTAGCCACCGTGCTTCTACATCTGCATTGCTTGCTGTTCGGGGTTTACATCGGCTGATGTAAAAAGGGCTTTAGAAATACATTTGATTGATTGATTTAGTGATTGGTAGGCCAGATCACTGACAACAATGAGACAGCCTATAGGGAGGAGGTCAGAGACCAGGCAGTGGGGTGCCAGGACAACAACCTCTCCCTCAATGTGTACAAGACAAAGTAGCTGATCGTAGACTATAGGAAAAGGAGGGCTGAAGTGGAGCCGGTCCAGAGTTTCAAGTTCCTTGCTATCCAAATCACCAACAAACTATTATGGTCCAAACACACTAACACAACACAGTTGTGAAGAGGGCACGACAACACCCTTTTGAAAAGGGTGAAAAGATTTGGCATAGGTCCTCAGATCCTCAAAAAGTTCTCCAGCTGCATCATCGAGACTGGTATGGCTGACTGGTTGCATCACCGCCTGGTATGGCAACTGCTCGGTATCTGACTGTAAGATGCTACAGAGGGTAGTGCGTATGGCCCAGTACATCACTGTGGCCAAGCTTTCTGACATCCAGGATCGTACTAAGCGGTGTCTAAGACTCCAGTCACCCAAGTCATTGACTCTTCTCTCTGCTACCGCACGGCAATCGGTACCGGAGCTGCCCAGTCTAGGGCCAAAAGGCTCCCTAACAGCTTCTACCCCCAAGCTATAAGACTGCTGAACAAGTAAATTCAATGGCCACCCAGATTATTTACACTGAGGCTCAGCTCAACTCAGCTTCAACTGATAGCCACTGTAGTTCACTGAGCTAAGAAGGGCCAACATGAGCCTGAGGGCTAAAATTCAGAATGGCCCATTATGTTTTATTCTGAGCTATCTGTAGCTTGTTCTTGAAGAACTTAGTGAGCTGCTGTACCAGGTAGTACACACCAAAGTGAGGCTGCACTAATGCTGCTGGAAGTGTTTTCTGGAAGCTTCCTTCATCTAGAAATGTGTCTTTTCTGTCCATAAATGTCACTTTCTGGTTGACCTTGGCAATTACTTTCTGCCCCATGTGCTCTCCTGTCTGGAACCTGTCTGGTTTAGCTCACTCAAACATTTCCTGAGCTATTTCATGCAAGTAGGTTGATAGTGTATGATGCAGCAGTGGCGGATTTAGGTATGGGCGACATGGGCAGCCGCCCAGGGCTGCATCTTTCCTGGGTTGGCATGTAGCACCCGCACAAAAAATGGTGGCATTTGCGCGATCAGTTTTCTATCGCTCATTGGCACATTACATCAATGATATCATGTCACCGTGTGGGCCTGTGGGTCAATTAACCTTATCGGAGAGGGACCCTGATTCTAGTTTTTGAGCTAGGCAGGCTACTGCCTGTGAAGGTCTCCCACTCAGAAGTACCAAATGGGGAGGGGGGCAGGGGTAAGTTGACCTCAGGTCTCCCCACTGGAAGCCCGAGGTAGGGGGTGCAGGGGAATCTATCAAATAGCGCACCTCTAACTTTGTACAGTACTAATGCAATTAGTCTGGGTAACAATTGGTTACCTGTTCAGGAGTCTTATGGCTTGGGGGTAAAAACTGCTGAGAAGCCTCTTTGTCCTGGACTTGGCACTCCGGTACCACTTGCCATGCGGTAGTAGAGAGAACAGTCTATGACTGGGGTGGCTGGGGTCTTTGACAATTTTTAGAGCCTGACACCGCCTGGTGTAGAGGTCCTGGATGGCAGGCAGCTTTGTCCCAGTGATGTACTGGGACGTACGCACTACCCTCTGAAGTGCCTTGCGGTCGGAGGCCGAGCAATTGCCGTACCAGGTCAGGATGCTTTCGATGTTGCAGCTGTAGAACCTTTTGAGGATCTCAGGACCCATGCCAAATCTTTTTAGTTTCTTGAGGGGGAATAGGCTTTGTCGTGCCCTCTTCACGACTGTCTTGGTGTGTTTGGACCAATCTAGTTTGTTGATGATGTGGACACCGAGGAATTTGAAGCTCTCAACCTGCTCCACTACAGCCTCGGCGATGAGAATGGGGACATGCTCGGTGCTCCTTTTCCTGTAGTCCACAATAATTTCCTTAGTCATGGTTACATTGAAGGATAGGTTGTTATTCTGGCACCACCCGGCCAGGTCTCTGACCTCCTCCCTATAGGCTGTCTCGTTGTTGTCGGTGTCCAGGCCTACCACTGTTGTGTCATCAGCAAACTTAATGATGGTGTTGGAGTCGTGCCTGGCCATGCAGTAGTGGGTGAACAGGGAGTACAGGAGGGGACTGAACACGCACCCCTGGGGAGATCCAGTTTTGAGGATCAGCGTGGCAGATGTGTTGTTACCTACCCTCACCACCTGGGGGCGGCCTGTCAGGAAGTCCAGGATCCAGTTGCAGAGGGAGGTGTTTAGTCCCAGGATCCTTAGCTTGGTGATGAGCTTTGAGGGTATTATGGTGTTGAACGCTGAGCTGTAGTCAATGAACAGCATTCTCACATAGGTGTTCCTTTTGTCCAGGTGGGAAAGGGCAGTGTGGAGTGCAATAGAGATTGCATCATCTGTGGATCTGTTTGGGGGGAATGCAAATTGGATTGGGTCTAGGGTTTCTGGGATAATTTTGTTGATGTGAGCCATGACCAGCCTTTCAAAGCACTTCATGGCTATGGACATGAGTGCTACGGGTCTGTAGTCATTTAGATAGGTTGCCTTTGTGTTCTTGGGCACAGGGACTATGGTGGTCTGCTTGAAGCATGTTGTTATTTCAGACTCAATCAGGGACATGTTGAAAATGTCAGTGAAGACACCTGCCAGTTGGTCAGCACATGCCCGGAGCACACGTCCTGGTAATCCATCTGGCCCCGCAGCCTTGTGAATGTTGACCTGCATAAAGGTCTTACTTACGTTGGCTATGGAGAGCGTGATCACACAGTCGTCCGGAACAGCTGATGCTCTCATGCATGCCTCAGTGTTGCTTGCCTCAAAGCGAGCATAGAAGTAATTTAGCTCGTCTGGTAGGCTCGTGTCACTTGGCAGCTTGCGGCTGTGCTTCCCTTTATAGTCTGTAATAGTTTGCAAGCCCTGCCACATCGGACGAGCGTCGGAGCCAGTGTAGTATGATTCAACTCAGCCCTGTATTGACGCTTTGCCTGTTTGATGGTTCGTCGCAGGGCATAGTGGGATTTCTTGTAAGCTTCCGGGTTAGGTCCCGCACCTTGAAAGCGACAGCTCTACCCTTTAGCTCAGTGCGAATGTTGCCTGTAATCTATGGCTTCTGGTTGGGATATATACGTACAGTCACTGTGGGGACGACGTCCTCAATGCACTTATTGATAAAGCCAGTGACTGATGTGATGTATTCCTCAATGTCATCGAAGAGAATCCCGGAATATTCCAGTCTGTGCTAGCAAAGCAGTCCTGTAGTTTAGCTTCTGCTTCATCTGACCATTTTTTTATAGACCGAGTCACTGGTGCTTCCTGCTTTAATTTTTGCTTGTAAGCAGCAATCAGGAGGATATAGTTGTGGTCGGATTTACCAAAGGGAGGGCGAGGGAGAGCTTTGTACGCATCTCTGTGTGTGGAGTGCAGGTGATCTAGAATTGTTTTCCCTCTGGTTGCACATTTAACATGTTGATAGAGATTTGGTAGAACTGATTTAAGTTTCCCTGCATTAAAGTCTCCGGCCACTAGGAGCGCCACCTCTGGGTGAAGGTTTCCTGTTTGCTTATTTCCTTATACAGCTGACTGAGTGCAGTCTTAGTGCCAGTATCTGTCTGTGGTGGTAAATAAACAGCCACGAAAATAGCTGAGAACTCTCTAGGCAAGTAGTGTGGCCTGCAGTTTATCACAATATACTCAACTTCAGACGAGCAATACTTGACTCCCCCCCCCCCCCGTCTGTGCATATTTGTAAACAACAGCTGGTGCAAGAAATTTAAGGAAGTCTCTAGATGTGCTGTTCTATCCTGCCGGTGCTGTTCTATCCTGTTGGTGCAGCGTGTATCCTGCTAGCTGAATATCCATGTCGTCATTCAGCTACGATTCCGTGAAGCATAGGATTTTACAGTTTTTTTTGTCCCGTTGGTAGGATATTCGTGATCTTACCTCGTCTAGTTTATTGTCCAATGATTGCACGGTGGCGAGGGATATTGACGGTAACGGCAGCTTTCCTAGTTGTCTTCTGCGGGTCCAGACGAGGCATCCGGCTATTCGTCTTCTGCGTCGCTTCCTTTTGCAAACAATTGGGATGTCTGCCCTGTGGGTTGTTTGGAGAATATCGTGTGAGTCCTGCTTGCTGCTGTTGTTGTTGTTGTTGTTGAAGAAATCTTTGTCTAATCCGAGGTTGTCATGCCCTGGCCTTAGTATTTTGTGTTTTCTTTATTATTTTGGTTAGGCCAGGGTGTAACATGGGTTATTTATGTGGTGTGTTTTGTCTAGGTTTTTTTTGTAGGGAATGGGATTGTGGTGTAGTATAGTAGTCTAGGAAAGTCTATGGTTGCCTGGAGTGGTTCTCAATCAGAGCCAGGTGTTTATCGTTGTCTCTGATTGGGAACCATATTTAGGCAGCCATATTCTTTTAGTGTGTCGTGGGTGATTGTTCCTGTCTCTGTGTTTGTTTGCACCAGATAGGGCTGTTTCGGGTTTTCAAGTTTCTTGTTTTTGTATATTGTTCGTTTCATCATCTTCATTAAAGATGTATAAAGATAACCACGCTGCATTTTGGTCCTCCTCTCTTTCGACGGAAGAAAACCATAACAGAGGTGAATGAACGCAGTCCTGATATCCAGAAGCTCTTTTCTTACGGTTGCAGAAACATTGTGTACAAAATCATTTACAAATATTGCAAAAAAAAACACATAATAGCACAATTCGTTAGGAGACCGTAAAACGACGGCCATCTCCTCCGGCGCCATCTTGTTAGCGCCGGAGGAGGTGTCTTCACAAATGTTGTCTGAGTCTGAGTCTGAGGATGAGGATGAAGACCCATTTACTCCCACTTGTCCCCAGCAGGATTCTTCAGGTGTGTTTGTGCGCATGTGTGTATGTGTGTGTGGGTACACGCACATGTGTTTTTGTGTGCATGTCATGACTTCCGCCGAGGTCGGTCCCTCTCCTTGTTCTGGCGGCGTTCGGCGGTCGACGTCATCAGTCTTCTAGCCATCGCTGATCCATCTTTCATTTTCCGTTGGTTTTGTATTTATTTTCTACACACCTGGTTTTCATTATCCTATTACATGTTCATGTATTTAACCCTCTGTTTCCCCCATGTTTGTTGTACGTGATTATTTCTATGTTCAGTTCGGTTCATGATGGCTGGTTTTTCGACGGGTGCTGTGTTCACCCGTGCGTAATATTTACCGTTGATTATTGGTCAAGTGTATTTGTTTACCTTGTGCCTTTATTTTTTGAAGTAAAGTATGTTGCGTACTCACTACGCCTGACTTCATGCACCAGCTACACTCACATTATGACAGAATCATGCACCTACCATATGGAGTCAGCAGGAACAGACAACCCTGGTATAGGGGTCGAGGAGCGCATCCAGCAGCATGCGGCCATGTTACAACATCTCGGCATCGCCATGGATCGTGTCCTGCAGAATCTGGACCACTGGGAGAGAAGAGGAGTTCCTCCAGTGCCTCCACCATCACCACCAAGGACGCCACTACTCACCCCTCATTCACCCGGTCCCAGTGGGATTCGGCTCGATCTTCCGAAAGAGTATGATGGGACGGCTGCGGGAAGTCAGGGGTTCCTACTCTAGCTGGAGCTCTACCTAGCAACCGTCCACCTGGCTCCTTCGGGCCGTGAGAGCGTGTCCGCCCTCATCTCCTGTCTCTCAGGGAAAGCCCTGGACTGGGCCAACGCCGTATGGAAGGAAGGAGGGGCGGTGATGGACCAATTCAAAGATTTCACCCAGTTTTCGACCACCCACCTGAGGGTAGAGCGGCGGGTGAACGGCTCATCCAACTTAGCCAGGGGACGAGGAGCGCACAGGAGTTCTCTCTGGACTTTCGGACCCTGGCCGCCAACGCGGGATGAATGACAGGGCCCTGATCAATCACTACCGTCGTAGTTTGAGCGAGGATGTCGAGAGTTGCCCTGCAGGGACATCACTCTCACCTTTGTCCAGCTGGTGGACCTGTCCATCCGGTTGGATATCCTGCTGACTGCCCGTGGACGTCCAGATCGGGTTCTGTCAATTCCATCCCCCAGCACCACAGCTCCTACGCCCATGGAGCTGGGAGGTGCTGCACTTAGGGCGACCGGAGTAGGGCCCGGTCCATCCATCTGTGGCCGCAGAGGGCACACTGCCGGTCGGTGCTGGAGAGGTTCCTCTGGGAGTCGAGGAAGCAGGCAGGGCACTCTTGTGTCACCCCAGGTAAGTCGGCACCAGGCTCACCCAGAGGCCTCTGTTGCACACATGTTTGTGTATATACATTTTCCTGAGTTTTCCCCGCATTCCCAGCAAAAGGCGCTCGTAGATTCAGGCGCAGCTGGGAACTTTATTGACAGATAATTTTCCCATAGTTTAGGGATCCTATTGTTCCAGTGGATATGCCCTTCCCAGTTCACGCCCTAGATAGTCGAGCATTGGGTTCGGGGCTAATTAGGGAGGCCACCACTCCACTGGGCATGGTGACTCGGGAGGATCACAAGGAGAAAAGTTTTTTCCTTATTGATTCTCCTGCGTTTCCCGTTGTGCTGGGTATAACCTGGTTGGCCTGTCATGACCCCACCTGGTCACGAGAGTGCTCTGGGAGGTGTTTAGGGGGTTTCCGTTGGTGCGACTATGGTGGAAAGTCCAGACCAGGTCTCCACCGTGCTCATCCCCTCTGAATATGCCAATTTGGTAATTGAGGCGACTCAATTACCACCCCATCGACGGGGGGATTGTGCGATAAATCTCCTGCTAGACGCAGCACTTCCCAGGAGTCACGTGTATCCCCTGTCACAAGAGGAGACGGCGGCTATGGAAACATAGCAGGTGTGTACATTCGGCCCTCCACTTCACCAGCCTCCTTGAGTTTCTTTTTTGTGAAGAAGAAGGATGGAGGTCTACGCCCGTGTACTGACTATTGAGGCACGGTGAGGTACAGTTACCCCCTACCTCTCATAGCCAGTGCGATTGAGTCAATGTACGGGTTGCGCTTCTTCACAAAATTGTATCTCAGGAGCGCTTACAACCTGGTGCGTATCCGGGAGAGGGACAAGTGGAAGACAGCATTTAGTACACCCTCAGGGCACTACCTCATCATGCCGTACGGGTTGATGAATGCTCGTCAGTCTTCCAGGACTTTGTAAAGGAGATTTTCCGGGACCTGCATGGGCAGGGTGTAGTGGTGTATATCAACAACATTCTGATACACAGGGACACATGCTTGGTCAACTGTTGGAGCATGACCACTTCAGGGGTGGAGATGGAGAATGACCGCATTACAGCCATGCTTAATTGGCCGACTCCCACCACGGTAAAGGAAGTGCAGTGGTTTCTAGGGTTTGCCAACTACTACCGGAGGTTTATCCTGGCTTTGGTCAGGTAGCGGCTCCCATTACCTCACTGCTGAAGGGGGGACCGGTGCGTTTGCAGTGGTCAGCTGAGGCGGACAGGGCTTTTGGTCAGCTGAGGGCTCTGTTTACTTCGGCTCATGTGCTGGCTCATCCGGATCTCTCTTTGGCGTTCATAGTGGAGGTGGACGCGTCCGAGGCTGGGATAGGAGCCATGCTCTCTCAGCGCTCGGGTACGCCACCAAAGCTCCGCCCCTGTGCCTTCCTTTCGAAGAAGCTCTGCCCGGTGGAGCGAAACTATGACGTGGGGGACCGAGAGTTGTTGGCTGTCGTCAAGGCTTTGAAGGCTTGAAGACATTGGCTTGAGGGGGCTAAACACCCTTTTATCATATGGACTGACCACCGCAATCTGGAGTACATCCGGGCAGCGAGGAGACTGAATCCTCGCCAGGCAAGGTGGACCATGTTTTTTACCCGTTTTGTTTTCACCCTATCCTACAGACCAGGTTCCCAGAACGCAAAGGCAGATGCACTGTCCCGGATGTATGACACAGAGGAGCGGCCCATGGATCCCAATCCCATACTCCCGGCCATTTGCCTGATGGCACCGGTAGTGAGGGAGCTGGACGCGGACATCGAACGGGCATTACGTACAGAGCCCACTCCCCTCCAATGTCCAGCGGGGCTGTCTGTATGTTCCGTCTGCTGTCCATGACCGTTTGATCTATTGGGCCCATATGTCACCCTCCTCTGGTCATCCGGGCATCGGTCGGACAGTGCGCTGTCTTAGTGGGAAGTACTGGTGGTCCACTTTAGCTAAGGACGTGAGGGTTTATGTCTCCTCCTGCTCGGTGTGCGCCCAGTACAATGCCCCTAGGCACTTGCCCAGAGGGAAGTTACAACCCTTACCCTTTCCACAACGGCCGTGGTCGCCCCTGTCAGTGGATTTCCTAACGGATCTTCCTCCATCACAGGGTAACACCACGATCCTGGTTATTGTGGATCGGTTTTCTAAGTCCTGTCTTCTCTTCCCTTTGCCCGGTCTCCCTACGGCCCTACAGACTGCGGAGGCCCTGTTTACACACGCCTTCCGGCACTACAGGGTGCCTGAGGACATATCTGATCGAGGTCCCCAGTTCACGTCAAGGGGCTGGAGGGCGTTCATGGAATGTCTGGGGGTCTCTGTCAGCCTTACCTCGGGTTTTCACCCCGAAAGTAACGGGAAGGTTTGGGAGAATGATGTACATATATGGAGGAACATAAATACTATAACACAAGAGAGAGATACACTTATAGAGTGCATTTGCCATTCTGGTAAAATACATTGTCTATTGTATAGGAGAGGAGAACAGAGGAGGCCATAGATGTATAGTCTGCTGATCTTAGACAACCACATGAAGAGAAGGCGACACATAGGCGCCTAGGACAGCTGGACATACAAAGGTCAGAGGGATATACAAAGGAGGGGGTCAGCCAAATGACCAACTGATGGATTATAGACATAACTCACATATTCTTAGGACATGGAGATGCTGAAGGAATGACAGGGGAGACACATAGTCTGCTGATCCGAGATAAAGACACACATTGAGCTAAGTGCAGGGACAAAGCAAGCCAATAGCATTGAGAAATGTATAGTATTTTTTGTATAGCTGAGCACGCTAAAATCAGAGGAGACACATAGTCTGCTGACCCTAGATAACACACAAACAGGAGAACGCATTAAGCTGAGTGCAGGGAAAAAGCAAGGGTCTTGTCATCATTATAATCTGACGGAAAGCAGATATGGGCGTTATTGGGCTGAACAAGCAGGATGCACGGATTGGGATGTAACTTAATTTGCATGTGGGATGGACTCATGTTGTATGTGTATAAATCAGAGCGAGTGCTCTGAAAAAGTGTGTGTGTTCCGCGGACCACTTCGGCTTGCGATACTCTTGTATTAAAAGTCTATTATTGAATTCACAGGTTCTTGCAAGTGTCATATTTTGAAATGATTAGCCACGACAAAGGTGGAGAGAGTGAACCAGGATGTGGATAGGTTTCTGCGGTCCTATTGCCAGGACCGGCCAGGGGAGTGGGCGACATTCGTGCCCTTGGCAGTGATGGCCCGGAACTCGCTCCGCTGCTCCTCCACTAACCTCTTCCCCTCCAGTGCGCACTGTGGTACCAGCCGGTTTTGGCTCCTTGGCATCAGAGCCAGATCGAGGCTCCTGCGGTGGATGACTGATTTAGGCGCACTGAGGAGACATGGGACTCCACTCATGTGCACCTTCAGCGGGCCGTGAGGCACCAGAAAACCTGCGCAGATCGCCACCGCAGTGAGGCCCCAGGGTTTGCACCGGGGGACCAGGTCTGGCTCTCGACCTGAAACCTGCCCCTGCCTGGAAGCTGGGCCCGCGGTTTGTGGGGCCTTTCAAAGTCCTGAGGAGACTGAACAAGGTATGTTACAGGTTACAGCTTCCCCCCGATTATCGAATTAACCCCTAGTTCCATGTGTCTCTCCTCAGGCCGGTGGTGGCTGATCCACTCCAGGAGTCTGAGGTGCGGGAGGTTCTTCCGCCCCCTCTGGACATCGATGGCTCCCCGGCGTATGCAGTTTGATCCATACTGGATTCGAGGCGTTGGGCGAGGGGCCTTCAGTACCTCGTAGAGTGGGAGGGGTACGGTCCGGAGGAGAGATGCTGGGTGCCGGTGGAGGACTTGTTAGACCCATCGATTCTGCCGGAGTTCCACCTTCTCCATCCGGATCGCCCTGCCCCTCGCCCTCTGAGTCGTCCCCGATACCGGTGTTGGTGCGCTGCTGGAGCTGCGTGTCAAGGAGGGGGTACTGTCACGACTTCCGCCGAGGTTGGTCCCTCTCCTTGTTCGGGCGGTGTTCGGCGGTCGAAGTCACTGGTCTTCTAGCCATCGCTGATCCATCTTTCATTTTCCATTGGTTTTGTCTTTATTTTCTACACACCTGGCTTTCATTTTTCTATGACATGTTCATGTATTTAGCCCTCTGTTTCCCCCATGTTTGATGTGCGTGATTATTTCTATGTTCAGTTCGGTTCATGATGGCTGGTTCTTCGAGGGGTGCTGTGTTCACCCGTGCGTAATATTTACCATTGGTTATTGGTCAAGTGTATTTGTTTCTTGTGCCTATTTTTTTAGTAAAGTACGTTGCTCACTCATTTTGCTCTTCTGCGCCTGACTTTATGCACCAGCTACACTCACATTCTGACAGTGCATCCCTACATAACATAAACACTGTCAATTTCCCTTTTGCAAAGTTTTACGTTTTCGCATTGTAGGTGACAATGATGATTTTATTGTAACTGGTTATGTATGCGGGAATCTCCACCACTATAAATGCTGTGAATAACGTGTGTAAACTAATGCCCATGTGCTCTCCATTAGAAATGCCTTGTGGCAGCATCCCCACCAAATCCTGTTGCTGAGGATCAACCACTGTCTACAGAGCCTGCTGCTGAGGATGAACCACTGTCTACAGACCCTGCTGACTGGCATTCAGTCCTGACTGACAGAATGCAGACACAACTAGTTCGCAGAGGAGCAGGTGAGGCACCACCTAACTTTGTTTTCCCAAGGAATGAAAGTCATGGACGAAGTTGCCACCACCAGTATTTCAGGAAGACCTTTGGTGAGTGGTGAAAAAATCCCTAGAAGTTGGTTGGTGTATTCTAATAGAAATAAATCAAATCAAAGTTTATTTGTTACTTGCGCCGAATACAACAGGTATTACAGTGAAATGCTTACTTACAGGCTCTAACCAATAGTGCAAAAAAGGTGTCAGGTGAACAATAAGTAAGTAAAGAAATAAAACAACAGTAAAAAGACAGGCTATATACAGTAGCGAGGCTATAAAAGTAGCGAGGCTACATGCAGACACCGGTTAGTCAGGCTGATTGAGGTAGTATGTACATGTAGATATGGTTAAAGTGACTACGCATATATGATAAACAGAGAGTAGCAGTAGTGTAAAAGAGGGGTTGGCGGGTGGTGGGTGGCAGGACACAATGCAGATAGCCCGGTTAGCCAATGTGCGGGAGCACTGTTTGGTCGGCCCAATTTAGGTAGTATGTACATGAATGTACCGTATAGTTAAAGTGACTATGCATATATGATAAACAGAGTGCAGCAGCAGCGTAAAAAGAGGGGTTGGGGGAGGCACACAATGCAAATCATCCAGGTAGCCATTTGTTTACTTGTTCAGGAGTCTTATGGCTTGGGGGTAAAAACTGTTGAGAAGCCTTTTTGTCCTAGACTTGGCACTCCGGTACCACTTGCCATGCGATAGTAGAGAGAACAGTCCATGACTGGGGTGGCTGGCGTCTTTGACAATTTTTAGGGCCTTCCTCTGACACAACCTGGTGCAGAGGTCCTGGATGACAGGCAGCTTAGCCCCAGTGATGTACTGGGCCGTGCGCACTACCCTCTGTAGTGCCTTGCGGTCAGAGGCCGAGCAATTGCCTTACCAGGCAGTGATGTTGCAGCTGTATAACCTTTTGAGGATCTCAGGACCCATGTGTCATAGCTGATGAAAGGAGCGGACCAAGGTTCAGCGTAGTGAGCGTACATGTTCTTTAATTAAGATAAAGACGCTGAACAAAACAATACACACTACAAAACAAAACCGTGAAGATTAAGGCTAAGTGCCATAAAGAAAGTCAACTTCCCACAAACACAGGTGGGAAAAAGGGTACCTAAGTATGGTTCCCAATCAGAGACAACTCGGCCAAAACATAGAGATAGAAAGTCATAGAAACACAAAACATAGAAATGCCCAGCCCCACTCACGGCCTGACCAAACCAAAATAGAGACATAAAAAGGATCTCCAAGGTCAGGGCGTGACACCGTGCCAAATCATTTTAGTTTCCTGAGGGGGAATTGGCTTTGTCGTGCCCTCTTCATGATGGCATAGAGCTTGCACAGGAACTGAAAAACTTGCCTGACCTGCCATTGAAGTCCATGACCCTGCTTGAGCTGTTGATATTCATACACGAAAGGGAGCTCTCAGAAATGTATCCAAATTTGTGGACTGCTCTCAGAATTTGTCTTACTCTTCCAGTGACCGTAGCTGAAGCAGAGAGGAGCTGTTCAAAGCTGAAGCTCATCAAATCCTGCCTAAGGTCCACCATGTCACAGGAACGCCATAGTGGCCTTGCTCTCATCAGTATTAACCATGCAATTGCTGGGCAGATTTCTTATGATGATGTAATTGATGACTTTGCATCAGGGAAGGCAAGCAAGGGTTTAGATGGCAGTTGTGCAATTTAGTTTGTGTGTTTCTTGTTTGAAGTTCAATAGTGTAATAATCAGGTTCTCTTCTTGATAAATGTGTTATTCTGTTTGTGTATTTGTGTGATATAGGATTTGTGCAATTTAGTTTTATTTGTGTTTTTTGTTAGCAACAGGGTAACAGTGTAATGATTGGATTGTCTTTCTATTTCTAGTTATATACTACCATTTGTTTCTATTTGTCTTTGTTACCTTTTTGATATTTATGAGTCTTATTTTTGTATATATTTTTATATTTATATAGTTTTAAATGCTGTGCTTATTTATTTGTGTTGTTCCAAATGTCTGAATAAAAATGACAGTGTGTGTGTGCGGGGGGGGGGGGGGGGGGGGTAAAAAGTGGGTGTCGAAGTAAATGGGGGCCCCTACCTCTTCCACATTTACCACGGTGGTGTTGAGTTCCCTGAAGCCCAGCCACCAGCGGATGTGTACAGGTGGGTTACTGGTGTAGGTTTAACAGCACAGGGTCACCTCCTCCCCCTCTCTTGCCTCGAACGACCCCAGCACCATCACCTTCTTTGGCTCAACTGAAACACGCACGAGCACGCATGCACGCACGCACACACACACACACACACACACACACACACACACACACACACACACACACACACACACACACACACACACACACACACACACACACAGTAAATTCAGTCAATAAAGTGCTCTGTGTCAGGATCAATATTTTAGCAAGGATGGAAAGACTGGATTTGAAGGTAAAGGAAGAAGTAAAGAAACGATCTCTAGTCCATCAACATCACTTTAAGAAGTCTTGTCCTCTCTAGGAATAGGTAGGAGGAAACATGGCTTTTACATGGAATAGGAGAGGAAGAAGGGAGGGGTATAGACCGTTGACTGACGCAGAAAGACAGCAAGTGTTGGCGTGAAGGAAGAGTCGGTGTGATGCGAAGTAAGAATCATTCTCTTTTTGTTTTCCAGTCGTGGTAGTAGAGAAATCTCCAATGCAGTGAAGTGAAAATGCATCATTTATTACCTGGCATTATTATCGCCACACAAAGTGCCGGCTTTATTGCCTTTGGATTGTGCATTGAAGCGATTCAGTTAAATTAGCTCACTGTAAAAGACCAAGCTGGGATTCAAATGAGTTTATGTATGAAATATGGGTCCGGGTCATAATTGCCATTAGTTTCACTAATGAAATTGATATTAGAGTTTGTGTTAATGCAGAATTAGTTTCAGTATTGGAGCTAGGACTAATGTTAATATCATTGGGATTGGGATGAATGCTATTGAAAATAACTTTAATGATTTGGTTAACAAACATTTGAATAAACATGCCATCGCTTTTGTGTGTCTGTGTGTGTGTTCTAGCATTCAAGTGCATGTATCTCTTAGCAGTCGGGGACTCACAGAGGACAGTGCTCTTGAGGCTGTCGGACAGAGGGACAGGGGTCACCTGGTTGACACTTTCACAGTGCAGCTCGGCCTGGTTGTCCTGTGGTTTAACCTGCAGGGTCAGGTGGCTGATGGCCCATCGCGACTCTGTGTCCACCTCCCAGCTGGTGGAAATCACCTCCCCATTCTGATCCACAGGACAGAATTATGAGTTAGTAAAAAGCAGACAGGACAGGGCTATGGGTTATTCACTAACATAATAGGTGACTGACTGGCTGCAGTAGGAAGGGAGTGAGTTCTGAAAGAGAGAGTAAAGAAGTAAAATATGGAGAAAACACCAAGAACTACTGATTCTAAGCTTTAGCCGAGTGTAGTCTCTGAACCTTGGTCCAGTGTAGGGTGGCCAGTGGGTTCCCTCCCTGGGACACACAAACCAGCTTCAACATGGTCCCCCTCTTCACCGGGCCTTCTCTGTCCAGACCCTGGATTACTGGATGCTGGGGTGGGACTGATGTTGAGAGGGAAAGAGAGAGATGAAGTAACATCTTGGGAAAGAACGGCAGAAAGTGAGGAGAGAGGAAGAGAGGCAGCAATAGAAAGAGAGAGGGAGAGATGAAGCACCAGAAACAGAGAAGATGACAGAAAGAGAGAATAGAGAGGGTGAGAAATATGCACTGGGATGAGCGGACACTTGGCTTTATGAGCAAGGGAGCATCCTTTCTATTTGTTGAGACAGGGCCAATAAATTGGCAACATTTATCCTGACTGCAGAGTAAGGGCTCTAGCTCTGATGAAAGCATTAAGTATTAAGGGAGCAGCCAGCTAGATCGACTCCATAAAGCAAAATAACAGATGTTTAAACAGTAATAAAGTAACGTTTGGAAATATGAATAAATTACAGCCTCCCTGAATAAAATATACAGCGTAAAATAAATTAGGGGAGGGCCAGCCTTTGTTATTGCTGCAATGAGTTTGGGTACGCAGGCAGTGCAGGCGGCTGTATGTGGACCCTGGGCCGGCGTGACAAATTGCTACCTCACTAACAATCTGTCTGACTGAAAACGGACACGGTGCTCCAGGCTTTGATGGGCTGGCGTGCTGAGTAAGGACTACATTAGCACTTACTGTGGAAAGATGTTGTTTAATACAGTGTAGAGAGAGAGGGGGGGGGGTGGAGGGAGGGAGGGAGGGAGGGAGGGAGGGAGGGAGGGAAAGAAAGAAAGAAAGAAAGAAAGAAAGAAAGAAAGAAAGAAAGAAAGAAGGAAGGAAGGAAGGAAGGAAGGAAGGAAGGAAGGAAGGAAAGACAGAAAGACAGACAGACAGACAGACAGACTGACAGACAGAGAAAGAAGGAAAGAAAAATTAAGTAAGAAAGAAAGAAAGAAAGAAAGAAAGAAAGAAAGAAAGAGGGAGGGAGGGAGTGAGTGAGAGAGGGGAGGTGTAGAAGCATTTCCAGTTCTGGGCGGTGGTTAAAGTGTAGGAGATAGAATCGGACAGTGTCTAATTCAGAGGGAGATAGATAGAGACAGTATTTCATATGGACGGCTGTGGATAATATGGCGTGGGTGAAACGAAAACAAGGAGTAGAATGGGAATGTTCACCATTGGGTGTCTTCAGTAACAGTAGCATTTAATCAGCAGCTGATTTAGACCTGGGACAGAACCAGGTGGGTGGACTCCAGAACAATCAGTTACTGAAACTGATCTACAAAATATTGAGGAACAACTAAAACTAGCAAACAATAGGCTGGGTTGCCATATTGTTTCAAAGATATAATGTTTATCCAAACAAGACAAAGGGTAAACAAGGAAACAATCCTTTGAGATGTTAAATCACCCACCCCTATTATGTTGTGTACTGTAGTTCCTACACCGTTGAAGATGTTATGGTTTCACAGTCCTGACAATTATATTTAGCATCAGTAGAGTTTAGAATTTGGGCTTGAGTTTCATTCCCAGGCTCCTCTGATCAGTATTATCAGAGTGTAGCAGGCTTGAGTTGGAGTTTGGATTGCACTGATACCAGAGGAATTGACAGAGTTGAATGGGTTGAATGTGACAGCAGTAGAAACGTTGATGCTTTCATGTCGACCTCTAACACTCCAGGTTGAGCGTTGGGATTGAGTCCCCAGTAGGTGTGAGTTCATCCGGGGTTGAAAGTCTCCCCTCGGAGTGGTTGCTCAGTGTGAGGATGTTTGCCCCAATGCCAGCCTGGGGTCAGGGTCCACACGTGGCTGGAGAAGGGAATAAGGAAAGGTAAAGGTGTCTGTGAGTCCATGAGGTAAGGAACAACACACACTCACAGTATACATTCATCACCAGGCTGGTCTCCAGGACCCGAGGAAGAACCGGGTTCTTCGTACGACACGCCAGCTTCCTCCCGTTGTCCGAACTGCTTAAGAACATGAACCTGCAGGAGGTGTGTGTGTGTGTGTGTGTGTGTGTGTGTGTGTGTGTGTGTGTGTGTGTGTGTGTGTGTGTGTGTGTGTGTGTGCGTGTGTGCGTGTGTGCGTGCGTGTGTGTGCTTTTGTGTGTGTGTGCGTGTGTGCGATGGAGGGGTGGGTGAGGAGCGTGGGGGAAAGGGGGTCATGGGGAAGGAAGGATTGGATGGAAGAGAAGAATAGATGATGGATAACATTAAAGATCATGGCTTAACATAGCACACATCACCCCTTATTAACACTCTAATTGAGCCCTTGAGACCTCCATAAGAACAGACAGATTTATGCAATCTGTGGGGTCTGGATATCAAGAGCCACATAACCCCCCTGAACATCATAACAATGTGAGCATTACACCTCCAGACCCATGACAAACCCAAAGTCCACCATGTTATCTAGATTCCTCTCCAGATTTATAAGCTCCGATACAAAATATTGTTGCTATTTATACCCACTATCTACACATAGAGGAATTAGTTGGAGACCAGGCTATTCTGCGTTAGAGCTGAACTATGTCCTTAATACCCTCTACAGCGTGTTATCTTTGCAGATGACAAGGGGTTATTATATTTGGAGCTGGATTAGGTACGTATGCACCACCAGGTGAATCAGATAGGATTGGATCTGTCTAGCAACTGAAATGTAATTCTGTGGCTATGACAAAAACTAATTTGATTTGACACAAGGCACCGAGTGACAGTTCACAGTCGGCATCAATTCATTACACTGTACTGTGTATCTGTGGGAATACAGATGTTCTTCAATTAGGGATAACACTCACACGCACACACGCACGCACACGCACACGCACGAACGCACCCACGCACACACACACACACACACACACACACACACACACACACACACACACACACACACACACACACACACACACACACACACACACACACACACACACAGGAAACAGAGAACAGGAACACATACCCTTTTGTAGCGTGTGTGTTCTGGAGCTTGTCCTCAGAGCCAGACATAGGGAAAGACTCTACACCTGTCAGCTCAACTCCGTCTGAGAGAGAAAGAGAGGAGGAGGGGGAGGAGGAAAGCGAGTGTGAGTGTTAGTGCAAACAAGGCAAGGGTGTTCTTTTTGAAGGTAGGGAGGGGCAGCTCCCCACTCACGTGCGTTTGACGACAGCTGATAATCAGAATAGGGGACGTGCTCTACAAAAATGAACGAATGGCAGGGAACAAGCACGACTGTGCATTAGATTGCCTAGTTAAATAAAGGTACAACATTTATTAAAAAAAGATGACGCCTTCTCAGTATGGATGAGAAGTGTTATGATATTTGTTGCTTACTGCATATGTTTTACTAACCAGTAAATTCTAACTAGTATGTAGTACTATTAGTACACAGTATGTAGTTTTAGTAAGTAGTAGGCAAGACAAATTTCAGACACGGCCATAGTTTTAAAATGTCATTGTAAAAACAGGACATTGAGTTATAGTGTACTACAATTATAGTGTAGGTTGAAACATGTCTTTGCAAACATGTTTTTCCCTCAACTCAGTACTGATTCACATTTAACGTCTCTGCTATTCCTAATGGAAAAACATGTATGTACTAGCATTATTAAGTTTGTGTGCAGTGGGTTGATACCGTATTTGGTGACCTACCTTTAAACAGAGTGATCACTGTGACAGTGTCATGTGACAGTGTAGCTTTTCCCTGCTACCCATGGGTCTGTGGTCTCCAGCTCAAAGTAAGGTTTAGAGGGAGGAACTGAGGGGAGAACAGAGGACTGGTATCTATAAAAGTGGTTCTGGGTCACCTTAAGACATATGCAGTACAGACTAGGCTTTGACGGGAATTATTGATTCTGTTTACAGATCACAGAAAAATAAGCTTTTGGTAATTAATGCATTAAAAACATTTGAGATCCTTAGATATTGAAGAAAGACAGTTATACCAAGCTAATAAGGCAGGTTCTGTTATATTCCTGGAGAATCAGTGGGTCCATATCATTAGTGTGGTGTACAGTAGATAAGACTGGGATGTGCATACAGAGATGGGTTGGTGATGAAACGAGACAGATGATAATCTGTGTTAGCGCCAAACAGTTCTCCTCTCAGATCACCCCCCAGCTGAATACGTGCTTACACAGCAGATCAAAGCACTACCCACTCCTTTTCTCTTCCCCCCTCTCTTTCATTTATTCATTTATTTATTATCGGACCATGCAGGGAATTCCGAGAAAGAACATTTTTGTTGAAGAGAGTGGAAGTTATTTGGACGGGAATTCAGAGGGAAACTGTCACCAGATGTGCTAATCAACAAACAGGCTTCAGCACAACTGTCATTTACTCTGGACACATGATCATCTACTCCACAACAAACTGTCACAGAATAGGGGAAAGGAGTAGAAAGAAAGAGGGAAATGGAACGAGGAGAGGAAAGATATCTTTCTGTGAGTGTGTGAGAGCCAGCATAGCACACAAGAAACAAAGGTCATTGCTACTTTTCAACATATATCAACTGACAGCATGGTTTAGTGAGAGGGATATAGAGAAGAAGAGAGAGGATGATGAGAGAGAGAGAGAGAGAGAGAGAGAGAGAGAGAGAGAGAGAGAGAGAGAGAGAGAAGACAAAGAAAGAATGAAAGAAAGAAAGAGAAAAATAGAAAGAAAGAAAGAAAGACAAACAAGCAGCTATCATTTGTTTATCATGCGAGTCATCCAGGGGTACAGCTATATGTTTCATCAAGGGGTAATTCCGTCATCCGCTGCTGAATGCTGACATAAATCCAATGGTTATGGCTGGATAAACAGAACACGAGCTAGTCAGCCAGTCAGTCAGTCAGTCAGCCAGCCAGATAGTTTCTCTGCTCTCCTCCAAATCTGGGTAATTCACCTAGTGCCACTGGGTGGAGCTGTTGCTGTGTGCAGTAGAGTAGTCCTATTGGCTCCAGCCCTGCTATTGAGACAGATGAGATCTGGCTGCAGCTTCAAACTGATTTAAAGGAAGCAATTGGATCTGTGTGGACTGTGATGGGTTACCCGGAGCACTGCAGAGGCGAGCACTGAAATAATGAGATTCATTTGTTTGTGTGTTTTTTCCCCTCCCTCACCAGTCTCCACTCCCCGGGATGCTTGGCCGATGACTGGGCCATGTGTCTATTGACAGGCTCCTGCACGCTCAATCTACTCAAACCCACATGATTCACACGGCTGCATCACTTGTTGTGCTCCAGGAGAGCCTCGCCACCTAACAAATCTCCTAAAATAAGAATAATGATGTTCGCAAACGAGCTGGGCAGGTATGTCATTTATTCTCTCTCGCTCCCTCTCCCTCTCAATCTCATGCTCGCCTCCTCTTCCTATCTCTCACTCACTCCATCATCCCCTATCCCCTTCTTCCCCCAGCCCTAGCCAACCACCTTCCTCCCTCCCTCTCTCTTTCTCTATCACTGCGGTTTAATCTGCAGAGGGAGGTGCAGTATGGTGGAGGGTGTGCTGTAGCTTGTGTTGAGAATGAGAGCCACCACAGCCACTCAGGTGGACCATGTGACCCCAATGAGCCCCACCTGAGTTCCCCCTACTACCTCCCAAAACACACACATACAACCCCCCCCCCCCCCCCCACACACACACACAAATGCATTTTCACATGTGCACAAACATGCACAGTCATGCATAAACACACACACACTCATGTGCACACACACACACACACACACACACACACACACAAACACACCCATCCACTCTCAACGCAGACAAACATGCAGACATGCTGCTGCCATGAAGGCGAGAGACAACGAGCTGCAAAATTCGATTCATTAGACAAATACAGACGGATGGATGGATAAGGCAGATAAGAAGCAGATTAGCGCAGACACACATCGATAAGAACATACACACACACGGATACAGACAGACAGACAGACAGACAGACAGACAGACAGACAGACAGACAGATCAACAAGTCTGAAAACACATTTGCACACACAGATCCTGACACAGACCCCTGATCTTTCTTGATTCAGGTAGCTGTATGTCTCTAACACAGCAGGTGGTCACCATACAGTAACTTCATAGAGAACACAAAGCTCCTCTGATCTGTTTGAATAAAACATCTGATCAACAGGAAACAGATAAACAAGAAGAGAGTTTAGAGAGCCTACGTTTACATCAGTGTCATTGTTGACGGTCTCACACACACACACACACACACACACACACACACACACACACACACACACACACACACACACACACACACGAACACGAACACACAGACACAGATGGACTCCTGTGTGAACACACGCATGTGAAGAGTTTATTTCCAAAA
Organism: Oncorhynchus clarkii lewisi; assembly: GCF_045791955.1. Classification (NCBI taxonomy): domain Eukaryota; kingdom Metazoa; phylum Chordata; class Actinopteri; order Salmoniformes; family Salmonidae; genus Oncorhynchus; species Oncorhynchus clarkii. The sequence continues at coordinate 19,497,289 of NC_092149.1, read as the reverse complement.
TGCTATATTATCCACAGATTTTTCATATTTGTGTTTTTTCACCATAAATGATTGTGGAATTATAAATGATTTGTGCATTATAAATTTTTATTTTTTTTGCAAAACTCTATTTAACCATTGTTTAGCTGGAATGGAATGTTCGTAACCTGTATCTTTGACTCAGATATGTGGTAGTCTCACCTAGTTATCTTTAAGCTAGATGCACTTACTGTAAGTTGCTCTGGATAAGAGAATCTGCTAAATGAGTTAAAAGGCAAACTTTATTGTTTTACATACAGTAAATTTAAATGTACTTATTTGTTACATTTGGCTGTGTAAAACCTAGCAGTACTACTTATTTGTTACATTTGGCTGTGTAAAACCAAGCAGTACTACTTATTTGATACATTTGGCTGTGTAAAACCAAGCAGTACTACTTATTTGATACATTTGGCTGTGTAAAACCAAGCAGTACTACTTATTTGATACATTTGGCTGTGTAAAACCAAGCAGTACTACTTATTTGATACATTTGGCTGTGTAAAACCTAGCAGTACTACTTATTTGATACATTTGGCTGTGTAAAACCAAGCAGTACTACTTATTTGTTACATTTGGCTGTGTAAAACCAAGCAGTACTACTTATTTGATACATTTGGCTGTGTAAAACCTAGCAGTACTACTTATTTGATACATTTGGCTGTGTAAAACCTAGCAGTACTACTTATTTCTATGAGAGTGAGGCGGATATACAGCATTTTGCCTCCAAAAACATGATTATTTGACTCTTTGAAAAGAAACCATCAAATTATATTTGAAACAAATACATGTCTGTCATTGAACAACCCCATGCCATGATTAGATAAACACACCCATCTATTTCCTAATTTCTTTAAACAATTAAAGCTCAATTAGAAACATTTTTGAAAATGGATATATAGCGTTTCGGGAATGATCAAACCAGACATTCATGAGGTTGAAAGCCATTGAAGTGGTCCCCCCCCTTCATCCTCCCTGATTCCTCATCCCTCTCCTCCTCTCCTCCGTGCTGAACAGGAAGCTAAGCAGGTGTCCAGGACAGAAATAGGCCTCAGTCAGTCCTTCTCCCCCTCATCTCTCAGCCACATTACATAAGAAATAACATCTTCCTCAACAACCCATCCCCTGTCACAAAGACACAGAATCTTCCTTGTGAGTGAGAACTGGATACTAGAGATAGACAACACAACAGAACACTCACTAGCTTTTTGACCTGGCCTTGAATGCCACATATTGGACATTATTGAGTAATAACTCATAAAATCCTTCTCATATCCGCAGCACACCACATACCTAGCTAAGGCTAATTTTTTTATCCACAGCCTTGGGCAGCTAGTACCTGTTTGCTCACTGTGCTGAAAAAGAGGTCATATTTCACAGGCAAATAGAACAAAGATATACCCATTGAACAAAGTCACTCTGCCTTCTATTCTGCTTGTGTAAATGCCCCCGTTTATGACTTGCTGCATTATTCATAAAGAAGTGCCATAACATGAAGGCTCATTGTACAGTACACTCTTTGTGTGCTAAACTCGTTAGCCAACTGCAAAAACCTTACCACCGTACTGTCGTACCGCCGTACTCTAACTGTTGTCTCTAACTCCCAACCAACACTGATAACAAGCTTAAACACCCTCCTTTCCCCCAATCCCCGTCTACTCCCACAGAAATACCTAACTGCAGCTTAACTGCATGAGTAACGTATTCTTAAAAACAGGGAAACATCAAACAAAAACATTTAGAGCATTATTTGCAGGATCCGGTTATACAGGCAGGCCTGTGCTTAGAGAGAAAGTGAGAGAGAGAGAGAGAGAGGGGGGGGAGAGAGAGATAACGGGAAAGAGAGAGTTGTTAATTCATAGGATTATATGGTAACGCTAATGGTTTCAAACAAAAGACAGTGGATGTGTCAGGTGTTCTGGTATTCTGACGGGCGGGGGCCGGGGGTATAAGTTTCGGCGGGAGGATACGGGGGTGGTGGAGAGGTTGTTATTGTCATGGATTACTTGCTGCCACTTGATCTGCCTGTTGCCGTAATCCCCTATCTGAACTCGGCAGGAAGGGAAAAACACAGGAATTACGTCGCCCCTGATAGAAATGTCTCGAAAATGACTTTGTTGGCCCGCTGAGAGGACATATTGACGTTTGTATGCCTCCCTCTCAGCTGTTCGCTGCCTGTGGTGATCCGTCTTGAATTAGCTGGTGATGATACCCACAACCCACCACTCCGACTAGAGAGCAAGGCTGGCTTTTCTTTTGGTTTTACATGATCTTTCGTTGGCTTTCTCTCTCTCTCTGCATCTCTACCTCTGTCTCTCTCTTAAAGAAGATAGTGCGATAGTGTTTTGGTTGGCTGACTGGTGAAGGCTGTCTGTGTTATCATGGGAGCTGTGGTAGTCTGGAGGAACTCTTAACTCATTGGAAGGCTGTCAAGCTGTGTTACTCATTTCACTCATAGGTTGTACAGTACTGGCTTTGGTTCTAACCCAGTATTACAAGTACAATAACACATCTGATTCAACTCATCAACTAATATTAAAGCCTGTGATTAGTTGAAGCAAGTTTTTTAGTGTTGTGCTGGAATAAACATCTGCACACCTCTGGGTCCAGGACCAGCACTGATGACCACTTCTGTTACAGGATTTAGATTAGTCTGTGGCCTCAGGCTAGTCTGTCTGTCTGTCTGTCTGTCTGTCTGTCTGTCTGTCTGTCTGTCTGTCTGTCTGATTGTATCAATACATCTATCTGTCATGGAATCAGGTGGAAAACATTCAAGGAAAATATGCAGGGATAGCAGCTGGGAAGTGTGGGAGCATTAGGATCTACGCATGTTGGACAGACAGAAGAGTTGAAGGTCTCCTCCAGACAAACTACTACACTACAGTCTCCTGATCTGAGCTCTCTGATCTGGGTCTGGTGCCTCATAGGTATCTGTGTGGATAGCCTTGTGTGCACACACACACACACACACGCACACACACACCCACACACACACACACACACACACACACACGCACACACACACACACACACACACACACACACACACACACACAACAACAACAACACACTTCACGTCACAGCAGTGATAAATGTGGGACTGAGTCCTGCTGTATCTGCAGGTGTATAAAGATGGAGCTGACTGGAACAGGGGGAAGTGTAGAGAGAGCTGGGGTTCACTCCCCCCTCCTTCCTTTCTCTCTCAGTCGCTCCTATTGATGTCAGAAAAATATGCTCCTTTCCCAGGAGAGCGAGAGAGGCAGCGAGAGTCACCAAGGCAACGCCCCCCCCAACCCCAGCACCCCGGTATACACACTCCATGGCCCCAAAAAAGAAAGAGCAAAAGAGCGAGAGATGAATGGAGAAGGGGGAAATGAATACACCGTAGCAGGAGAAGAAAGGCTCTTTCAGAGTCACCGTTCTCTCCACATATGCCATAGCTCCCAAAAGCAAGGAGGCCGAGAAAGCCAGCGCAGAGAGAGTGAGAGAGGAGAGAGGACAGTGGACAGAGGAGAGAGGAGAGAGGAGAGAGGAGAGAGAATAGAGAAGAGAGGAGAGAGAAGAGAGGAGAGAGAAGCGAGGAGAGAGGAGAGAGAGAGATCGAGAGAGATAGGAGAGAGAGGAGAGAGAAAGAGGAGAAGGAGAGAGGAGAAAGAGAGTATGCTGTTCATCATAAAGTGACAACAGGCGGTCTGGTGTACTCACACAATTACATCCATTCCTTCCCACGTCTGTGTGGAAACTTTTCATTCACTCCCATTCTATTATGATTTACTTCTCCAGGAGCTACTGACACGGAGCACCATGAGTGGCTGTTACAGACGGAGGCTAACACACTGCTTGTAGTGTGTGTGTGTCTGCTTGCGTGTGTGCGTGGTCCATAGAATCTAAAACATATCTCAATTGTCATATTTCTCTATTGTGTGCGACAAGGTCATAGTCTTAGATATGTCCTGTAGTTCATGGTCATAGGAGGAGTGGATGGACTGTGCACCTGTTGGGTTGGGGTTACAGTATTCACCTTGCTGTCTGTCTCTCTGAACTCTGCAAACATTTAGCATTTTACAAATGAGACCGTCCTCTGTCATGGAGAATGAGCGGTGTCCTGATGATACAGCAACTGAGCCAGGCAAAATCGTGCATCAGCATGATTATTATGGATATGTCCAAAGAATTTTCCATTTAAAAAAAGTACAATTAAGAAAATACAGCTAGTTTGCTGTCATTTCAACTGCAGAGATTGACGTGATTTTGTTTTCTGCCGATGGCGAGCTAACAAAAGACAAGAACGTTAGCCAGGCTGAATGGAAAACATTATTCGACTGCATAGCAGTGATGGGAAAATATTTCCTTTGGTGGAAGGATGAAATAGTATGAATTGACTTATCAAAATAATGTTTTTAATGAAAATTTGTCTCTCATTATTTTAATATGTTGATAAGCAGTTTATTAAAGCAATAAGGAACCTTCTGGGGTTTGTGGTGTATGGCAAATATACCACGGCTAAGGGGTGTATCTACTTCGCTTTCATAGTGCCTAAGAACAGCCCTTATCAGTGGTATAGTACCACACCACTTCAGGCCTTATTGCTTAAATATCCAAGAAGTAACAAAAATGACCACTATGTTATTGTACTCTGTTTATGTACGAATACAAGTAAGAAATTAGTTTAATCGCGATAATTTTGAGCCCAAAATAAGCCTAAACAGCAGACTCAAGTTGCACAGCAACACATAACACATTATATCATGGACAAGGACCAAGAGGTCCAGCGTGTGGCTGAGCTCCTGAAGATTTTCATACATACATTATTGTCATGCTTTGTCTTGAATAATATGACCAACCACCCTGCACCAAGTTGAAGAGAGAGTGGTATTGACTACCGACAACTGTGAGAGAGCTTGGTTTCCACACATACAGAGGAGGATCTTAGCATCAGATACACACTGGAATTCCATCTATTTATAACACCAGGGGCTTTAGTCCAATTCATTAAACATTTTCTTTAGCATCGTGTACCCGAATTCGGGGACATTTTGCTTGCGACTTGATTTCATGCCCTGTTGATTTACCATTAGGCTACATAGGGTTAGAAAGTAGCAGACACACACTAACCAAGAGGGATAGCTGTGTGGTGTAGGAAGTCTGACTCCAGATCTGTCATGTTGTTTTATATTGGTTGGAACATGGTATGTATCGATTGAGGAGGACAGACAAAGTGTTGATAGTGTTGATAGTGTTTCACCATCCACGGGTTAATATGTTGACTGATGTCATAAAACGTGTGTACTATAGGATGTTAGGGTCTGGGAGGCTTTTTCCTGCTCTGTGTCGCTCTCTGACTCACAGTGTACTAACATGTATAAAATAGGATCTTGGTGTGACAACCTCCCAGTCCTAAAAAAGGACTCATCAACAAAGTTGGCAAGATAATTAATACCAACCAGCAGCAATTTTCACATCTATGCTATCACACAGCGGAGAGGGAAGACTTCATTTTCCTCTTTCCTGAAATTACTCACCACAAATGCCGCAATCAACTTGCCAAGTGTGTGTGTGTGTGTGAGAGTGTGATAGCTCTTTCAGCGCCAACAGACATCACTGATGGTGACAATCATCGAGTGGTGTCAAGTGTTGACGCTTGTGTTTTTGTTTCTATAGTATTTAAGTATGTGTTTGGCACAAGCATATAACTGTCTCTTTGTTTGTGTGAATATGTGTGTGTGTGTATACATAAGTGTGTGAGTGCAAATGTAGGTGTCTGTGTGTTCAGCAGTCTGTGTGTGTGGTTGTTGTTCTTTTATCCATTGACCCAGTTTCAGTGGAAAGCAGAGCAGAGCGTGTGTGTGTGTGCGTGTGTGTGTGTGTGTGTGTGTGTGTGTGTGTGTGTGTGTGTGTGTGTGTGTGTGTGTGTGTGTGTGTGTGTGTGTGTGTGTGTCTGTGTGTGTGTGTGTGTGTGTGTGTGTGTCTGTGTGTGTGTGTGTGTGTGTGTGTGTGTTCGTGCCAGTCTGCCTATCAGTGTCTGTGAATATGTGTGCATCTGAATGTCTGTCGGCTCACGTGTGCCAGTCTGCTAGTGTTCTGTGTCTCACGACAGCCATGGCACCGTGGAATAGCACCATGTGGCTCGGTGCTGGTTGATCATGAGCAGATGCCATGCTCTTATTTAGGATTGCCTTCTAATTGGCGATTACTTTTTATACACGCCATGTGCGGATCCTGCTACATTATTTTATCCTCTCTCTCTCTCTCTCTCTCTCTCTCTCTCTCTCTCTCTCTCTCTCTCTCTCTCTCTCTCTCTCCATTTCAATTTAAGGGGCTTTATTGGCATGGGAAACATACAGTTTGGACATTCCCACTCATTCAAGGGTTTATCTTTATTTTTTATTTTGTAGAATAATTTCTACATTGTAGAATGATAGTGAAGACATCAACACTATGAAATTACACATGTGGAATCATGTAGTAACCAAAAAAGTGTTAGACAAATCAAAATATATTTTATATTTGAGATTCTTCAAAGTAGCCACCCTTTGCCTTGATGACAGCTTCACACACTCTTGGCATTCTCTCAACCAGCTTCATGAGGTAGTCCCCTGGAATGCATTTCAATTAACAGGTGTGCCGTAAAAGTTAATTTGTGGAATTTCTTTCCTCCTTAACGCGTTTGAGCCAGTTAGGGTAGTGATAAGGTAGGGTGGTATACAGAAGATAGCCCTATTTGGTAAAATACCAAGTCCATATTATGGAAAGAATAGATCAAAAAAGCAAAGAGAAACAACAGTCCGTCATTACTTGAATACATGAAGGTCAGTCAATCCGGAAAATGTCAAGAACTTTGAATGTTTCTTCAAGTGCAATCACAAGCGCTGTGATGAAACTGGCTCTCATGAAAACCACCACAGGAAAGGAAGACCCAGAGTTACCTCTGCTCCAGACAATAAGTTCATTAGAGTTTCCAGACTCAAAAATTGCAGCCCAAATAAATGATTCACAGAGATCAAGTAACAGACACATGTCAACATCAACTGTTCAGAGGAGACTACGTGAATCAGGCTTTCAAGGTCAAATTGCTGCAAAGAAAGCATTAACCACTAACCAATAATAAGAAGAGACTTGCTTGGGCCATTTTTTGGTTGAGATTTTTGGTTCCAACCGCCGTGTCTTTGTGAGACGCAGAGTAGGTGAACAGATGATCTCCGCATGTGTAGTTCCCACCATGAAGCATGGAGGTGGTTTGATGGTGTGGGGATGCTTTGCTGGTGACACTGTCAGTAATTTATTTAGAATACAAGGCACACGAAAGCAGCATGGCTACCACAGCATTCTGGAACGATACGTCATTCCATCTGGTTTGGACTTAGTGGGACAATCATTCGTTTTTCAAAAGGACAATGACCCAACACACCTCCAGGCTGTTTAAGGGCTATTTGACAAAGAAGAAGAGTGATGGAGTGCTGCATCAGATGACCTGGCCTCCACAATCACTCAACCTTAACCCAATAAAGATGGTTTGGGATGATTTGGACCGCAGAGTAAAGGAAAAGCAGCCAACAATTGCTCAGCATATGTGGGAACTCCTTCAAGACTGTTGAAAAAGCATTCCAGTTGAAGCTGGTTGAGAGAATGCCAAGATTGCCAAGATTGTGTGAAGCTGTCATCAAGGCAAAGGGTGCCTACTTTGAAGAATCCCAAATTCAAAGTAAATTTTGATTTGTTTAACACTTTTTTGGTTACTTCATGATTCTATATGTGTTAATGTCATATTTTTGATGTCTTCACTATTATAATAATACAAATAAAGAAAAACTCTTGAATAGGTGTGTCCAAACTTTTGACTGGTACTGTATGTATACATTGCCAAAGTGAGTGAAATAATAATAAACAACAGTGAAATAGACAATAAAAATAAACAGTAAACATTACACTCCTTCCAAAAGAATCAAGATATTTCAAATGTCATATTATGTCTATATACAGTGTTGTAATGATGTGCAAATATTTAAAGCACAAAAGTGAAAATAACTAAACAAATGTAGGTTGTATTTGCAGTGGTGTTTGTTCTTCACTGGTTGCGCTTTACTTGTGGCAACAGGTCACAAATCTTGATGCTTTGATTGCACACTGTGGTATTTCACTCAATAGATTTGGGAGTTTATCAAAATTGGATTTGTTTTCAAATTCTTTGTTGATCTGTGTAATCTGAGGGAAATATATGTCTCCAATATGGTCATACATTTGGCAGGAGGTTAGGAAGTGCAGCTCAGTTTCCACCTCATTTTGTGGGCAGTGTGCAGATAGCCTATCTTCTCTTGAGTGCCAGGTGTGCCTTCGGGGGCCTTTCTCAATAGCAAAGCTATACTCACTGAGTCTGTACATAGTTAAAGGTTTCCTTAATGTTGGGTCAGTCACAGTGGTCAGGTATTCTGCCACTGTGTAATCTCTGTTTTGAGCCAACTAACATTCTAGTTTGCTTGTTTAAAAAAAAATGTATTTCCAATGTGTCAAGTAACTATCTTTTTGTTTTCTCTTGATTTGGTTGGTCTAAATGTGTTGCTGACATCTCTCTCTATCTCCATCCCTTTCTCTCTCTCTTGCCTCTTTCATTTTCCCTTTATTCACTTCTGAGGGGGACAATGGCGGTACACGCGAGGCTATTTCACATTCACATAGTCTCTGTAGTCACAGATGGCCTCTGTTTAGGCGTCCTCTGCTAAGCCACTACCATCAGGTCCCCATGGTAACTTCATTTAGGCCTATCACTGTGTCCTCTATGCATATCAAGGCTATACAGTGTAGGCTTACTGCTACTATGTCTGTCTTACAGCCAATGCAATTAAAGCTGACAGATGCACCGTTCACCCTCACAGCGAACAACCTGTCATTTGAAATATGTCACAGTAAAGAAAACCATCAAATTCACACACTTCTGAGAGCAACAACACAATGCTTGAACTCTTGGCCCTTTTGACCTGTTTGTGTGGCTTTTGTAGGCCTTCATTCTGCGACTGCATCTCTGTGCTCATAATGCAGACATATTCCTCATGTTCATCTTGTCCTATGGGTTGTTTACCACTCAATGTTTTCATTTTGTAGCTTGTATACTGCGTCTGCTCAAGCTGTAAAAGTACATTTTGTCTTGGGCTCCTACCCATGTGTGTTATCATTTTCTGCTTCCCTGTCATTATTTCTTACCCAATTTTGATATATTGCTTTTTCCCACCCATTTCCCCCTACTACTAATATTCCCCTACTTTGTATTCAGCCCTAATGCAAACACCAACCCTACACCTAGCTACATGTCCACATCCTGGTTCATCTCTAAACATCAACCACAACCCTAACTCTAACCCTAGCTTCATGTCCACAGCCTGGTTCATCTCTAACCATCAAACACAACCCTAACTCTAACCCTAGCTTCATGTTCACAGCCTGGTTCATCTCTAACCATCAACCACAACCCTAACTCTAACCCTAGCTTCATGTCCACAGCCTGGTTCATCTCTAACCATCAAACACAACCCTAACTCTAACCCTAGCTTCATGTTCACAGCCTGGTTCATCTATAATTATCAACCACAACCCTAACTCTAACCCTAGCTTCATGTCCACAGCCTGGTTCATCTCTAACCATCAACCACAACCCTAACTCTAACCCTATCTTCATGTCCACAGCCTGGTTCATCTCTAACCATCAACCACAACCCTAACTCTAACCCTATCTTCATGTCCACAGCCTGGTTCATCTCTAACCATCAACCACAACCCTAACTTTAACCCTAGCTTCATGTCCACAGCCCGGCTCAACCCTGGCCATAACTCTAACCCTAGCTTTAAGTCCACATCCCGGTTCAGCTCTAACCATCAACCACAACCCTAACTCTAACTCTAACCACAACCCTCCCTGGGCTCTCACCTCTCTTAGGGTCCCCCAACAGGCTGTAGTGAGGGAACCCCGGCAGACTCTGTTGTGGACCCAGAAGCAGGTCATCCTTCACCCACTGGACGGCCCCTGAGGGCCTCAGCACCTCACACCTCAGCACCACCGTAGTCCCCGCACGCACCGTCATGTTCTTGAGCTGGGTCCTGAACGCCTGCTGGGCCCCCAACTCCACCACACCTTAAGAAGAGAGGGAGGGAAAGGATGGAAGATGGTGAGAGGATGGAGAGGAAAGAGGGAAAGGAGGGAGGGATGGGTTAAGGGGATTGTAAAATGGATGGAGGGAGAAGAGGAGGGTGAAAAGATGGAGAGGAAGAAGGGAAAGTTAGGAAGGCAGGGGATGAGAGCTCAAATAAACATGGTAGTCGGGCCACCTTATTCATCACATCGTATGTTTTATTGATGGGAAATTGGAGCAGTTCGGCCCTACAAATTAGTCAATAATGTAATTACTACGAATTAAACCCCTCCTCGGTCCATGAGATAATGAATGGAAAGGAAGAGAGGGCGAGGGGGGTGGGGGGGACCGAGCCCTCGTTCACCCATTGCTTTTTCTTCACTGTCGATGTCCCTTCGGCTAATTCCTACAGATGAGAGTAATGATATTTGGTTTAATGCCCTCGTTTGTCATATTGTATGTGGTGTGGGGGTGTCAGGAGGTAGGGGTGGGCAATCCCTCACTCCCTGTATAAAGTGAAACGCTCCGGTACACTGCACTGGTGGCTGGAAGGTAACCTTACTGCCACTCAGCCAGCCTGGTAGTGAGTGAGTGAGGTGGAGGCTAGAACAATGAGACCAGGATCACAAGGTAATGAGATTGTAGCTCTGCATGCAAAGTCCTATGCTAATTAGGGGCCCTAATATATAAGCATGCATCTTATTTTTAAACTATGCAGTGGAGAGGAGAGCAGCTATTTACACCGCCTAATTCTGGAAGGTTGTTTGAATCTTGACCCTCTTTGAGCCAATCACAAAGTTGTTTGCGAACTGCATGCTCGGCTGCGCCTCGGCAACGTGAGTGAGAGGGAAAACTCTCAGATCAAGGGGACATCAGTCACCTCACATCAAAAGTGAAGGGCAAGATTGACCATTATAGACGTCGCATACAAACAAACAGCCACAAAATCATATTTGCATATCAGTTTACATAAATGAATACACAACAATTTTGTGTACCAACGAGCAGTAAAAGGATTCTTCTCTTCTTCTACTGCCACTGCCTAGAGAGGTGCATGGGGATGGAAGTGGTAAGACAGGCAAACACTGTAGGCCATTGATTTCCTTTTCCGATCCAGTGTTTGGCGTCAATTTGTACTAGATAATGGCTTGGGATTATGCTATAGAGCTGATGCTGCCCACAAAACTCTATGGCCTTCGCTGTTGCAACAAGTTAGAAGCAGATGCTAGCCATACTCTGGAGTATAAGCTGAACAACTGTAATAAGCATCTGTAATAATTGCAGTTGAAGTTTTTAGTATAAAAACATTGGACAGGGTCAAAAGAAAGCAAGTAGAGGTCATGCGAAGATGATACCTGTCACCTGTTAACTTACTGTACACTGTCTCTCTGTTTTTCTCTGTGATGCTCTCAAAGGCAGGAGAGAGAGAATGTAAATGTAAATCCATGCTATCAGACCTCATTAACTTGAAATAATTATGCCAGCAGTACAGTGGGATCTGTTCCATTAACAGATTAGTTTGGATGATAAATATTGGTTGTGATTGTTAGATTTATTTTGGAGGTGATTTACTGTATGTGTCAGTAAATGTACTGTAACTGCATAATGATGCTATGAGCATTGTAACTATATTTGTTTCAAAGAGGAAAGGCTTACAAGTACTGTGTGATTTCCTGTTGATTGACGGCCACCATTTTTTAATATGATTTACAAAATAATCCAAACAGATTGTCGTTGTCTGAGGAGGTCCAGCAGCAGTAAACAGACGGTTGGAAAAACAACAACCTTGACAGCTTGGTGATTCGACAGCGTATTTTGAGAAAACGATTAGCCACTCGTCACAGCATCCTTCTCATCTGACAATGTGTTGTCGTTAAGCTGTCCTGTTTCTGCTCCCATTCAGTTGGTGTTGCTCTTCTGAGAACCAGCTGATCCATTGGCAAGGCAGCGTAATGGGCTAGAATGGTAATGGTGAGGCCTTAGCACAATGTCCAATTGTATCAATGTGATTGTCGATAAATAACAATCCAATGCCAGAAGTGTGCAATGCAAGGTAAGTGAATAGCAAGGGGTATTAGCGAGGAACAATTCCTGTGCTGCATACAATTATCAACAACACTACAACAGTCCACAGAAACCTTGATGCAAACTCATCCATTGAGTTGAACAGAGCTCTAGGTTATGCCTCTCATAAAGTCAATGAGAGCACATTGCTGTAGAGTAGTATAATGGTGTGTAACTTAACAGAAGACCTTGCTGAGTTCGAAAGGAGACAATAGGTCCATTGTGGCTGTTTTTCTTTCCCCATTGCAGAGTGAGGAGAAGAAGAAGTGGACTTGGGAAGCACGTTGTTGATGACAAACCCATCTCAAACCTGAGGCTCCAATCGTTTAATCCAGGCCCTGCGGAATCCTGAAACGACAAATCACAGAGCAGACAGACAGTGAACTTGTCACGTTCTGACCTCTATTTCCGTTGTTTTGTATTTATTTAGTATGGTCAGGGCGTGAGTTGGGTGGGCAGTCTATGTTTGTTTTTCTATGTTTTGGGGCATTTCTATGTTTTCGGCCTAGTATGGTTCTCAATCAGAGGCAGGTGTCATTAGTTGTCTCTGATTGAGAATCATACTTAGGTAGCCTGGGTTTCACTGTGTGTTTGTGGGTGATTGTTCCTGTCACTGTGTTTGTTGTCACAGGATAGGCTGTATAGGTTTTCACGTTCCGTTTGTTGTTTTGTAGATTTGAGTTATTTCATGTATCGTTCAGTTTTCCATTAAAGAACATGAATAACCACCACGCTGCTTTTTGGTCCGCTTCTCCTCCTACAGACGAACGTCGGCGCAGAACTGTTTGTCAATGTTGGTGAAAGTTGAGTCAGTCAAGGCTTAGTTGACTCAATGTCAAGTTTTGAGTTACCGAGCACATACAAAGTATTCTCAAAGCCATAGCCACATATTGTGCTAGCTATTGTAGCTAGCTATGTTGGTGAAGACAGACTAACCTGGCTACTGATCATTGGATGACTCTTGCATGCACTAGTGAATTAACCCATCAACAGTTTTGAGTTAAATCCATGAGTAACACTATGTCTACATCCATTACATTCTGTTCTAATCTAACACTCCCCCTCTGCCTGTTTCTTTTGGAAAGGGATCCGATGTGCATTTTAAGTTAGTTTCCAATCAATCAATTTATCTGTCGCGAATGGAACAAATAATAGTTATTTACTTGATTGAAAACTAAACATTTTCTCATCTGAATAAACAAATTGAATTAAAAGCAACGGTTCTTTGAGGCATCTCCCCTCAGTCGATTAGTTGCACTCCAACAGGCTTTGATAAGAATTAGCTCACACTCAATTATTCCTGGCTCTCAGTGTATTTCAGAGCCCCCAACATGCACTTTGAACACACAAGGGCAATTTGCTCCCCCTTCACCACATTAGATGTCTGTTCTGAGCTCTCAAAAACTAATCTGCCCTCCCCTGCCTCTCTCTCTCTTTCGCTCTCACACTTCCACTTTCTTTGTTTCACACTCTCTCTCTCTCCCTCTTTGTTTCTCTCACTCTCTCTCTCTGCCTCCCTTTCCTCCTTTCTAATAGACCCCTTAAAGGGGCAATCTGCAGTTGCTATATGTATATACATTTTTTGGCTTACTGATATGTACCCAGAGACTCTTGAAGAATATATTTATTCAATATAACTTCACCTCATGAGCTTGGTTCAACTGTTGTATCCCCTCAGAAACCAAAATAGAAGCTTGTTTTACTACAGTGTTTGTAAACAACATAAATGTAAACTGATTTGTTTTAATTTCACCTGCTGATTTCCCCTTTAAAACACCATACGCATTTCAACCCCGACCAATGTTCATGAATTGATTTTCCTCATACATTATTTTCCATCCCAGTCTGCCCTTTGCCTTGCATCCGATATCTAAATACCAGAGAGAGTAAAGTGCTGGCTGGTTGGTTTCTATATGTGTAATGAAAGCTCCCCATGCCTTCCCTCTTCCATTGTGAGAGTGGGTGCTGTGACGGCAGAACTACAGAACTGCAGGGGCCCAACTTGGCTGAGAGGCAGAGAGGTCTGGATAGGTCTGGCTGAGTGTCAGAGGCAGAGAGGTCTGGATAGGTCTGGCTGAGTGTCAGAGAGGCAGAGAGGTCTGGTCTGGAGAGGAAGGCTACATGACTCAACACTTTTCTACCGGACATCTTAATGAAAAGAGCCGCAGCCTACTGACTCTGACCTCCCGTCCCCTCCCCGCACTACCGCCACCACTGCTAACCCAAACACAAGGTTTAATTACTGGTAAAATAGGTCCGTGCACAAAATGGAGGATTGGTTCATTCTCTAGTGTGTGTTTTTGTTTAGTTTCGTTGTCCTTGACAATGTTTATTTTGGGGTTGGGTCTGGGCTGTGTCTGTTCGATGGGCTCTGATAAACTCATGTTAGAATGAAAATGAATGCAAATGAAAACAATCATCCAAAAGATAAATAATGTATGTTTTATTGTCACAAACACCAGATAGGTGCAGTGAAATGTGTTGACTTCCAGGGTCAGCTATGGTAGGTTAAGTGCCTTGCTCAAGGGCACATCGGAAGATATTTGACCTTGTCGGCTCAGGTATTCAAACCAGCAACTTATTGGTTACTGGCCCAGCACTCTAATCACTAGGCTACCTGAGAAACACCATACACACGAGTATGCACACATGAACACATGCGCACAAGCACACACACAAACACATATTCAAAATTCACAATATGAGACACAAACATCTAAAAAGCAGGCCTTCAGCCCTGGCTGCTAATCGAGTTCTTGTCCTTGCACAGATCTCTGTCATTATCCAGAACTAGCTCAACAAGCTTCATAACACGCAGGCATACACACAGTATAATGGAATACATGAACAATTACATTCATTCAGTATCTGCAGTGCCTTCAGAAAGTACTCACTCCTTGAATTTTTCCACATTTTCTCAAGTGCTATCAAACTAAGTAATGTATTTGTCTAGAGAAACCTTGTACTGTATAATATAATCTGTATTTCACTGACAACAATAGAGTTGTATGAGTCAGGATGAGATTGACCACCCAGGATAAGCATTGTTGTAACTTTCCTGTATAAGTCAGTAGATATTCTACCTTCACTGCTACTACAGTTTCTGACCTTGTCCCTCACTAGCTTTCCACAAATGCAAATGAAAAAGTTTGATTCAAAATTTGATTCGCTCTCAGAGACAAGTCAGGCTTTCTCCCCTCCAGGGTATTGGAGAGAGCAGAGGCATCGAGCGTGACCCCGACAGGTAGATTTTTAATGGCTTCTTTCATAACATCATCAAACGACTCAATACACTCAATCCTGGACCAATTTGAAGCGAAACCCCATGAAATCACTCAATGTGCAGAAAATGAAGCCTCAACCTCATGCAACCATGCAATTCAGATATGGTCCTACATCTTAATATCAGTCTCGCCCACACACCGCCAATCTCACCATTAGCCTGTGGGCCCAATTACAGTGCCTCATAGGGGAGGTCTGTTGTGAACCCATTACCCCAGTGACACTCACCAGCAGAATCAGTTATAGGCCAAAGATGCAGATTAGGTTATCCACACGGCTTAATCGAATCCAAATCATTAATTGTGCATGAAAACATGGTGGTCCTCTGACAGTCTGATTAGCGTTGCCTGGGTGAGCTTGCCTGCTTGTCCAGATGCAAATAGACAGAGCAAACTTCAAGCCAAGTCAAGGACGGGCAGGTGGACGAGCCAGATTGCATCAGCCTTGTCCAGCAATTTACAGTGGCAGCTGAACAGCATGTCTCCGAGAAGCTCTTCTCACAATCCTGAGCAGAGTGTTTGTCTGCTTGGCTCGGTTTCTGTTTCTGCTCTGCAGAGTCGTCAACTTCGACTCAATGTGTCTCTCTCTCTGACTCCCTCACGTGTCACTTGCCTCGAGAGAAAGTTAAACCTCTCAAAGTGATGGGAAGAGAGAAAAAAGAGAGACAGAAGGAGAGAAGACCTCCTTTCAAACCTCCATTGACTCATCCTTATCTGTCTCCTGAGAGCTCACAGAGAGACCGAGGTACAGAGAGAAAAAGAGAGCGATAGTGAGAGAGAGAAAGAGTAAGAGAGACAGTGCCTCGCTCATAAAGAATAAAGACAGTGCATCTCTCATGTCTTTGAATATGCGTAGGGATTTGCATGAGAGAGAGAGAAGAGGTGTGCTTACCCGTTGAGCAACGTCGAGGCCCCGGAGCCACTCTCTATGTCTCGCCTGATCTCACGATGCCGCTTGGAACAAAAGTGTGCAGCGTGGATGAGAAAGAATGCCAATAGGACTCTCCCTCTCTCTGACTCCACATGTACTGTATCCTCCTCTTCATAGACAGGGAAAGACACAGGAGGAAGAGAGAGAGGAGTGCGTATGTGGAGGGTTAGGGGGTAATCTTAAGGAAAAATAGATAACAAGAAACCAGCTGACAACAAAAAAGTGATGCCTCACTTTTTTTTGCATTAGCTAGAGATAGGGAGTATATATGCTAGGGATAGGGAGTATATATGCTAGGGATAGGGAGTACATAGGCTAGGGATAGGAAGTATATAGGCTAGGGACGGAGGGTACATAGGCTAGGGATAGGGAGTACATAGGCTAGGGATAGGGAGTATATAGGCTAGGGATAGGGAGTATATTAGCTAGGGATAGGAAGTATATAGGCTAGGGACGGTGGGTACATAGGCTAGGGATAGGGAGTATATAGGCTAGGGATAGGGAGTATATATGCTAGGGATAGGGAGTATACAGCATAGGGATTGGGAGAATATAGGCTAGGGATAGGGAGTACATAGGCTAGGGATAGGGAGTACATAGGCTAGGGATAGGAAGTATATAGGCTAGGGATGGAGGGTACATAGGCTAGGGATAGGGAGTATATAGACTAGGGATAGGGAGTACATAGGCTAGGGACGGTGGGTACATAGGATAGGGATAGGAAGTATATAGGCTAGGGATAGGAAGTATATAGGCTAGGGACGGTGGGTACATAGGCTAGGGATAGGGAGTATATAGGCTAGGGATAGGAAGTATATATGCTAAGGACGGTGGGTACATAGGCTAGGGATAGGGAGTATATAGGCTAGGGATAGGGAGTATATAGGCTGGGGATAGGGAGTATATAGGCTAGGGATAGGGAGTATATAGGCTATGGATAGGGAGTATATAGGCTAGGGATAGGGAGTACATAGGCTAGGGATAGGAAGTATATAGGCTAGGGACGGTGGGTACATAGGCTAGGGATAGGGAGTATATAGGCTAGGGATAGGGAGTATATAGGCTAGGGATAGGGAGTATATAGGCTAGGGATAGGGAGTATATAGGCTATGGATAGGGAGTATATAGGCTAGGGATAGGGAGTATATAGGCTAGGGATAGGGAGTATATAGGCTAGGGATAGGGAGTACATAGGCTAGGGATAGGGAGTATATAGGCTAGGGACGGTGGGTACATAGGATAGGGATAGGGAGTATATAGGCTAGGGATAGGGAGTATATAGGCTAGGGATAGGGAGTATATAGGCTAGGGATAGGGAGTATATAGGCTAGGGATAGGGAGTATATAGGCTAGGGACGGTGGGTACATACGGAAGCAATATCATTTCAAGTCTACTAGAATATCCTCCATTTCTGATGAAAATCTTCAATATGCCTGTACAGTGTAGTTGTAATATACAGCTGCAGCAGCAGGAGAGAGTGATTCCCCTGCTCATCCTTTCCGAGGGAGACTACAGAACTCAGTGTCTGGGGTTTGAGGGAGCAAGGGAACCTTCAAAGATACAAAGGCAACATGGATGTCTCCACTGCCGCCCGTTTTGTAACATTTATGCTCATACATAATGCATGGGACAGCAAGTATCCACTTTATTTTATATACTGAATACTCCTGGGGGGATTCAGCTGCGCTGCTGTAGAGTTGGAGACTTTACACTGAATTCATTTTCCACTTCAGAATATTTGATTTCGTGCTGAAAGGTTCCAATATGCCTCCCAGTCTCCAGTCACCATTCACTTTCAGGTGTATACTTTATTATATATAAAATCCTTTTCATATCAACGTACACACCTGAAAGTGAATGGTGACTGGAGATTGGGAGGCTTATTGGAACCTTTCTACAGTGACTAACTCAAAGGTCACATTTCTTTACAACCAGTACGTATTTTATATTTGACCTTAGGATAGACCCCACTTAGTGTGTTTTATGTACAATCTGCAGTATTCAGTCCATATTCAACCATATACAGTAAACACAGCATACATTATACAGTACTCACCTACGGCCATTGTACAGTACATTCATTGTGTGCTCAGCCATGCATTAGGAATATACCCTCTGCAGCAGGCATTGTCTGTGGTGTTAATAAGCTTAACACAGCTTCTACAGGTAATAAAGAGAGGACAGCGGCACGGAGCCCCTCTAGTGTGCTGTGTGTGTGTGTGTGTGTGTTTGTGGGGGGAGGGGGGGGGGGGCAGATGCCAACAGCTGGGCCATGTAGTTGGAGGTGGCCCCTTAGACAGTCATTAAATACAGAAACCCAGGGCTGAAAGGTTAATTCCCTTGCATGGAGGGGGTAGATAGGGAAGGAGGCAGGGAGGCGAGGGAGGCCATGGAGGAGCTCACTGCTCACACAAACAGCACTGTCAGCAACATGGCTAACGCAGGAGCCTCTGCAGCTATACAGAAGGAGAGGAGAGAGAGACTGGGCCTGACAGAGAGATGGAGAGAAAAAAGAGTGATGCAGAAGGGAGGGGTAGAGGGAAAATAGTGAGAGGAAGGCAGACAAGAACGATGGAAAGAAGTAATGGAAAGAGGGGGAACGAGGGATCGATGGAAAGAGAGAGAGAAATAAGGAGGAAAATGCAAGATAGAAGAGAGAGGAGTAGAAGGAATGAAAGGAATGAGAGAGAAACTGAAAGGAGTTTCTATAGGAGAGATGATTGACATGAACAAGTTGTTAAAAAAAGAAAAGGGAACAGGAAGTCTTCAGATGCAAAGCAGTGCAGGCATTTGCTTAGGACCCCCGGCCGCTAGGGGTACCTCAACCCAAAAATATGTATGGGATCTCAGTCGGGGTCTCAACTTACTGTTGAGAGTTAGAATAATAGAATACACAAGGTGCAATTTCAAAATTTTGTTGTGCATCAGCAGTTTTTCTCTTGTAATGTCAGTCACTGACATTCGCTCAATTTGCCCATGTCAGCAAAACATATTTTAATTGGTAAGTTAATATAGCCAGCTATCTACACCTTGTAGTAATCATGACCAAATGACTGACCAGGCACGCAGGGCATGTGCCCAGTGGACCTTAAAACTGCAACATTTTCTGTCCGCTCCATGGCAAAATGTGTAGAATTCCATGAAACTAGCTTTAAAAGTACAACTTTTTCTGTCCGCTCAATGGCAAAATTGGTAGAATTCCATTAAATGAGTTTTAAAAATGCAACATTTTCTCTCCAACCCATGACAAAATGTGTAGAATTGCAGGAAATTAACTTGAAAACTTGAAAACATTTCTTATCTCTGCCATCAAGAAGGACACCACTAAAATAGTTCACCTGCGAAGTTGGGTGCCCTCAAACCAAATCTTGCTTAGGGCCTCCAGAAATGTAGGGCTGGCCCTGAGGTCAGAAGCAGAGTTGGGGTAAATCAATAAGCACTGCAATGAAAAAGGAGGGCAATAAGAGAGAAAGAGGAAGTTGTATGTGTGTGTGTGCACGCATGTGTGTGTGTTTGCCTGTGTGTGATGTGTGTGTGACAGGGGTGCTATGGTAACAGTTGGATCAGTGACTGTAACGTAACAGATCAGAGCGTTTCTGCTTGTCACCACCAAAAAAAAAAGTTTAATTATGAAATGCACACGGCAGCAGCTTGGGCCGATCGGCTTAGAGCAGAAAGACAGACCGAGGCAGAGACAGACAGATACAGTATGTTCAACATCCAATATGGGATCTCTACCAATAGCAGGGTTTAACACTTTCAGCCCTCTAGGTCTTAGGGCAGCCTGTTTAATGAAAAACGACCCTGCGTGACCCTACAGGGTCTCTAAGGGCCCTGCACAGGGGCCTCTGGGTCTCTCCATTCCCTGAGCTAAAGAATTACATCCCAACCCTTTTGGCCTACCACTAATTACAACAGGCTAACCGGCTTCTACTATTTGTTGTTGTGCTGTTGTTGCCCTGCTAAAGATGCTGTAGCTGGCATATCTGTGTGGCGCTACGCTCCGTGTCAGACGGCAAGGTCACAATGCTTTTCTCTTGACAATCTGGCTCCCAAGCAGCCACAGGAGATGGAGCTAAAGGTCTTGAGACAGCCTAAATAACCCAGAGAGGAAAGAGGAAGGCAGTGTGATTACATGCCAGACGTCACTACGCTATAGTAGGGGAGAGTGGAGACATTTTTTACATTCAGCATCACTCCCTCAAGGGAAATATAGTATTCTTTCTAACAAAGGTATTTAAATATATTTCAGGATGTTATATATCCCTGGAAATATTCAGAATTCATGTAAAGATTACAGTTTGGAAAACATAGCTTGTCCAAAAAAACGTGCACTCTTGGCACAAGTTGAGTTGAGCCAGCGAAAATTCCTTGCATTACGCCTGGGGGAAAAAACACTTCAATTTAATCAACTTTCCATTGGCTCAACCATTGACTGAACTTACACCATGGCCATTGGCTCAACTTACCCAAGGCAAACATTTTGACTATATTAGCCCACACAGCTACAAGGATGCACTTTCATGCTACGTAGGTTTATGGCCTTATATTGAATCTGGACCTAACCTTGGACCTAACTTACTTACAACCTTTTCAATGTGAATTCTTCCTTCACAGACTCCAATTTTGTGTATGGCTTTCCAGAAACAAGGGTGGCTCAATTGACCCCTTTGACCTAACTTACCTCACTCTCCCCTACCACATGGATCAGAGCGTAGGCAATCAGGCACAGGTAGTCAGTTAATCTGCAGTAGCAAAGCTTGTTGGATTCTCTTGTTGGATTTGGAGGACATTGAGTTTCGGAATGACGTGCCGGGATCAGGGACTTGAAGCTGTTTTATCTTTCCAAGAGGGTCTGTGTGTGTGTGTGTGTGTGTGTGTGTGTGTGTGTGTGTGTGTGTGTGTGTGTGTGTGTGTGTGTGTGTGTGTGTGTGTGTGTGTGTGTGTGTGTGAGCCTGAGTGTGTGTGTGTGTGTCTAGGGTTTCCATCCTAATTCCCCTTTGTGACCCAGCCATGTTTGAGTAGGTGGAGGGGCCATGGTTATCTGGGTTAAGAGGGATTTGGAAGAGGGAGAACCCAATCAGACATCCACTGCCTCAAACGGTATATCTCTTCCTGGCCCTCTTCCTATCTCTGTTTCTCTATCCTTATATCTCTCCTGACCCCTCTTCCTACCTCTGCCTCTCTATCCCTATATCTCTTCCTGACCCATCTTCCTATCTCTGCCTCTCTCTCCCTATATCTCTCCCTGACTCATCTTCCTCTCTCTTACCCTCTATCTCTGTCTCTTTATCCCTATATCTTTCCCTGACCCCTCTTCCTCTCCCTTACCCTCTATCTCTGTCTCTCTATCCCTCTCGATCCCTCTCTCTATCTCTCTTTCTGTTCCTGTCCTGTGTTGGTCAGAGTCAGGGGGTTGAAGAGGAGGATGTGTGTGTGCCCACACATGTGCGTGCGTGCGTGGGTGGTGGTGGTGGCTGGGTGGGTGGCGGTGTTGGAAGAATCGAGGGGGGCGACGGGGGAGGTTGAGACATCCAGCTGTGGTGGCCAGATTGGGGAAGGATTATTCCCCAAATCTGTTCCATTTATCCCAAGCCCCCTAACAAGCTTGTGCATAACAGCTATTAAATACATTGATATTGTGAGTCAGACGCTCGTCATCAGCACGTTAAATAACACACCACCTTCCGTTTTGGTGGACCAATCAAAAGGAAGGTCAAGTGTTTGTTTGCACTTTGACCCTGTTATGACACCCTGTGTATGAAGCAAGGCTGCACACGTCTGAATGAACACACCACAGAACGTTACGATGGCAACCTTGGTGAAGGGAGCATGATGCAAAGGTGTGGGGGGAAGTGAGTGAGACTTCATCAAATAACTTGACTTGACTTGAGGTACCACATAAATAGAACCAACAACATACTAAACAATCAGAATAACTTTCAAATGAGTAGAATAGGATAATGATAATTCAACCAACACGATACAGATATTCATACTTTGATATTTGACTTTACTTTTTTTTCTTTTTTATTGTTTTTGAAAGATCTGTCTCTTGACCCTCTTCTGAGACATTGTGTAGGAGGCAAGGCCAAGATGCAGGACTAAACGTTAAACACTTCTATAATGTGCTCGCTCTGGATCTGGGCTGGGGAGTGCATGACTGTGCTTGTGACATATTTAGAAAATATATATATTTTTCACCTTTATTTAACCAGGTAGTCTAGTTGAGAACAAGTTCTCATTTACAACTGCGACCTGGCCAAGAATCAAGCAAAGCAGTTTGACACATACAACAACAAAGTTTTACACATTGAATAAACAAACATACAGTCAATTAATAAGGTAGAAAAATCTGTATACAGTGTGTGCAAATGAGGTAAGATAAGGAAGGTAAGGCAATAAATAGGCCACGGTGGCAAAGTAATTACAATATACCAATTAAAACACTGGAGTGATTGATATGCAGAAGATGAATGAGCAAGTAGAGATACTGGGGTGCAAAGGAGCAAGATAAATAAATAAATACAGAATGGGGATGAGGTAGTTGGATGGGCTATATTACAGATGGGCTGTGCACAGGGGTGGCAGGATAGCCTAGTGGTTAGAGTGTTGGACTAGTAACCGGAAGGTTGCAAGTTCAGACCCCCAAGTTGACAAGGTACTAATCTGTTGTTCTGCCCCTGAACAGGCAGTTAACCCACTGTTCCTAGGCAGTCATTGAAAATCAGAATTTGTTCTTAACTGACTTGCCTAGTTAGATAAAGGTTCAAACAAAAAGTGCAGTGACTCAGCGTGCTTGGGCCTCTGCTGTTTTTATTGTATATTAATGATTTGAAAGAGGCTTGTTCTTGCCGTCTTTTTCTTTATGCGGACGACTCTACACTTTTGGTGTCTCACAGAAGTAAAACTATGTTGGAGAGCATACTTAGCACAGAGCTTACTAACACTAGCAAATGGCTTGGAGATAATAAGCTATCTCTGCACTTAGGGAAAACTGAAGCAATTATTTTTGGATCCAGACCTAAATTGTGTAGGTTGTCTGAAATCAGAGTGGAGTTAGGGGGTGAGGTGCTGACTACTAAAACCTCTGTTAGCTACTTGGGATGTATCCTTGATGGAAGCTTGGGAGGTGTGAGCATGGCCAATACGGTGCTAGGGAAGGGTAATGCCAGGACTACGTTTTTGGCTAGAAAGTCCAAGTTGCTTGATAAGGACTCCATGAAGGTGCTAGCTACTGCTCTCATGTAATGCCATTTTGACTATAATAGTACTTCCTGGTTTGGGGGCTTATCTAAATTTATGAAGGGGAAGCTCCAGATAGCCCAGAATAAGTTGATCAGGGTAGTATTGAAGGTGAGTCCACGTACTCACACAGGCAGGAGCTGCTTTCAGGATCTAAACTAGCTGCCTGTTGAGGCTAGGGTGTCCCAGATTAGACTAGGTTTGGTTTACAGGAGTATTTATGGTCCTGCGTCCAGATATTTAAGTGATTACTTTCCTCATGTTAGGGATGCACACAATCACAGCACTAGATCAGGTATTGCTGATGTGTGGAGTAATGAGTAAGGAGTAATGCTGGGAAAGGTACTTTCTTGTATACTGGAGCCTCAGAATGGAATGAGTTGCCTCTGCCTATAAAAACAACGTCCTCTCTGGACAGCTTTAAACATAAAGTAAAAATATGTTTGATGTTCTCTGTGCCCATATGAATAACCCCTATGATGTAACTGGAATGATGAGATAGATGTTCATCTTCTATGTTTTTGTTTTATTATTTCACTGCCATACTGTGTTCCATCTTGTCTAGCCATCTTGTCTCAAGAGGACCACAACATAAATAAGTCCCAGACTTTATGGTGTGTTATCCTCGATGATTTTATTCATGTGCATGTATGGCTTTTAAGTTTTATGTGTGCTTGTTTTTTAAAATGGTCGAATTAATAAACTAAACTAAAAGACATATGACTTGACAAATGACAAATATCCCTTTGGGGACAATACAGTATGTCTTATTTTATAAATTAACAAAGAACATTACAAGTATAACGCTGATTCAGTTCAAGTGATATGGATACTAGTGGTGCATATGATCAGGCCATAGTCTCAGAACAAGCTAGCTAAGCTATGCTGCAGTGCTTCTTAGAGGAAGTATGGTAGTAGATTCCTTTGTGATGTGACGATGTTAGAGGCTGGCTGGGGATCACCACCACAATATTATTAGGTCACTTTTAATAAGACTCTCTTCAGCTGAGTGAAATGTATGGAAAGAAAAGTGCTGACACCTCCCTCTTTCCCTCCCTCTCTCCCTGTCTTTCTCATCCAATTCCGAGTGCTTACTCTACACTGGTGATTTTCATGCAGCGCCGTCGGTCCACGGCCCACAAACTTTAACGCTCGCTGTCTCTGCCGCTCCATCTATCACCACGCAGGGGTTTGATGGAGGGAAGATTGGAGGGAGGGAGGGATGGAGGTAGGGAAGGGGGATCATATTTAAATTTGAGGTCAGAGAAGACGATGTGTTTTGCCCAGCCTTGTGTATCCCATTCTTTATTTAGTGGCCCGTCAGCTGCGGCCCGTCTCAGACACATGAATATCTACATCTTCACAGGCCAGGCAATAACCCACCCAGATAGACAGAGATAGACACGATCCAGTGTCTGACAGGCCAGGCAATAACCCACCCAGATAGACAGAGATAGACATGATCAGGGTTTGTCAGGCCAGGCAATAACCCACCCAGATAGACATGATCAGGGTCTGACAGCCCAGGCAATAACCCACCCAGATAGACATGATCAGGGTTTGACAGGCCAGGCAATAACCCACCCAGATAGACATGATCAGGGTCTGACAGCCCATGCAATAACCCAGATAGACAGAGATAGACATGATCAGGGTTTGACAGGCCAAGCAATAACCCACCCAGATAGACATGATCAGGGTTTGACAGGCCAGGCAATAACCCACCCAGATAGACATGATCAGGGTTTGACAGGCCAGGCAATAACCCACCCAGATAGACATGATCAGGGTTTGACAGGCCAGGCAATAACCCACCCAGATAGACATGATCAGGGTCTGACAGCCCAGGCAATAACCCACCCAGATAGACAGAGATAGACATGATCAGGGTTTGACAGGCCAAGCAATAACCCACCCAGATAGACACGATCAGGGTTTGACCGGCCAGGCAATAGCCCACCCAGATAGACATGATCAGGGTTTGACAGGCCAGGCAATAACCCACCCAGATAGACAAGATCAGGGTTTGACAGGCCAGGTAATAACCCACCCAGATAGACATGATCAGGGTTTGACAGGCCAAGCAATAACCCACCCAGATAGACATGATCAGGGTTTGACAGGCCAGGCAATAACCCACCAAGATAGACAGAGATAGACATGGTCAGGGTTTGACAGGCCAGGCAATAACCCACCCAGATAGACATGATCAGGGTTTGACAGGCCAAGCAATAACCCACCCAGATAGACAGAGATAGACATGATCAGGGATTGACAGGCCAGGCAATAACCCACCCAGATAGACAGAGATAGACATGATCAGGGTTTGACAGGCCAAGCAATAACCCACCCAGATAGACAGCGACGATCCAGGGTCTGACAGGCATGGAACTTGACATGGCCACACAATCTGGGTTGCTCCCCGAGTGTCACTGATAAAACAGAGGGATTATGAAACGGATGGATGCAACTGAGTTAAATCTAGGAAAGCTAAAAATGGGGAGGATAACAAAGCAGGGGCAGAAACGTTGTCGAATGGATCCAAAAAAGCGATTAAGAGGTAAAATGGCGCTTTAATAACATAAGCTGTATGGCCTATCATCTCTGTTCCGCTGGCCACACGCGTGCACACACACACACGCGCCTGCGCACCCACACCTACCTCAGCCAACAGATGGGTTTTGGGTCGGCTGAGGTGGAGCTTGCCATCCTCCCTATCCCTCCATCCCTTTTTCAGAAATCCATTTTAATTAACATATCAGAGATCCAAACGAGGTTAAACCCTTCTCCTGCTCTCTCTAATCTCCTCCAGTTAAAACTGACCAGGCATGGAGCCCACATAATCAGCCCGGCCGATGGCACCACAGGGCCTCATGCATCTATACCTGTCCTACTGCACACTGCCAACTTAATACCCTGGACTTTACATTGCCTTACATCTCTACTATAGCTGGTATATCGGTGCATATATAGAGGACATATCCTAATGTAAAAACAAGCCGCGTCAAGTGGATATCAAGTCCCTTGACACTGGTATTGAGAACAGTGCTGTGGTGTGTTTTTTAATGATCTGTCTAATATGTTTTGAGTACAGATGAATGTATAGACTAGTAAACCCCCGTTCTTGGTGATTATAGTGCCAAAAGCCAGTGTTGGTCCCAGTTACAGCTGCATGACTTATATTCTCCTCAGCAGCAGCTGTCGGCTATTGGATCTATGATGGGACCCTGGTGGTTCACCTCACCCCGAACCCTGAGACCTACTCCCTCTTTCCCTCTCTACTTTTATTCCTCTCTCCCTGCATCAATTCACTCCAACCCCAAAGCTCACTCCCTCCTTTCCTCTCTCCCTTTCTAACTCTATCACTTCACCACCCTAGAAACACATTCTCTCCTTCCCTGTCTCCCTCATTCCCTCTCTAACTCCATCTCCCCCACCCCGTCAAAAATACAATTATCTCTTTCCCCCATGGCCTCACTGAACCGTTAGAACATACTCCTTCCCTTCTTCCCTCCTTCTCTCCGTCATCAGCGAGGTGTCTGAGAGGTGACTGTCACCCCTCCGCCTGCCGTACTGGGCTCAGCTCTCAGGCTCACAGCCCCCCAGAGTCCTGCCAGGGAAAGTTGAGCTGCCTAACAGATGGAGCCTATTGTCTGGGGAGGAGAGTAAGACAGGGTGCAGTGCCGTGGTGGCGCATAGAATAGAGGGTCTGGCTGGAGTAGAGGAGGAGAGGGTGGGGGGGTGTAGGGGGGTTAACACATGATGGTTCAAATCTGTTGGTCCTGACAGCATTTCAGGAGGAGTGCTTGGTTATTCGTATCCTGGAATGTTCCTCTCCTGGAGTTTTAATGAACCCTGAGCCAAAAGGCCTAATGAAGCGTGCTCCTTTTGCCAAAACACATCCCTCAACCTGACCCCCCTGACCCCTCGCCCCTCCCACGCCTCTTGTGGGGGCGTCTCCATGTCCCCGCCGAGAAAAATGTCAGAGGGACAGAGTGAGTTATAGAGTGAGGGCCAGCAGTGTAGACAATTGAATGCCGGAGCATGTGCCTGCATATGTTTTCAAGATGGGGGTGGCTACTGTCTGCCTTTCTTTTTCGATTTTGTTTTGTTTAGCATATTTCTTTGTTTCTTTGTGGTCCCTGACAGAAAGGGGCGGTTGGCAAAAGCTGGGGTTCTTCATCCTTTTTAACCAATTACTCCCCCTTCCAGGACACACACAGAGACCCTCCTTAGTTGGTCCTTATTACGGTTTAAGTGTCCTTTGAACAACCGAGGACCTCATTATTTGTTAACTTAAGCCTTAACCAGACAAAGAGACAGGAGTGAGTGAGTGAGTGAGTGCGTGTGTGTGTGTGTGTGTGTGTGTGTGTGTGTGTGTGTGTGTGTGTGTGTGTGTGTGTGTGTGTGTGTGTGTGTGTGTGTGTGTGTGTGTGTGTGTGTGTGTGTGTGTGTGTGTGTGAATGTGTGAGTTAAGGATTAATAAAGTGCCAGGCTACTAATGAAGCATCCTTTGTTTACGTTCTACAGCAGTGGTATAAACTCAGTGGGCTCAATACGGTGTGGTATGCCAGGTCGCTATGCTCTCATTTAAATAAGAAGAAACAAAGCCAGGACGAGAGAGGGGGGGGCATTTACTTCAAAAGAGATTCTTGCTTAATTGCAAAACTGTGAGAAAACAAACTCCCTCGGAAGAGAGAAAAAAACAAGGATTAAAGTTGCATCATCGAGTACAGACAGTCTATAGAAGGATGCAGTTGCTTTGATCCTATCGGAGGTAACGGACATATTTTACACTGGACAGATGCTGGTGATGCTGTGGCATTTCACTGACCTGACATTCTGAACATTCTACCTACTCATTTTCCCTCTCGTTCTTCCATCATTATTTGACTGTGTTGGTATTCATCTGATTGTTAGCATGGTACTTCTTCATTCACAGAAGGTTCATTTTAAGTACAACTGTACCAATTAATGTTGTCCTGTTGTAAATTATACCAGTCGCTAATGCATTTGAAGAAGTGAATAACTGTGTTTGATTTGGAGACAGAGTGGACATCCTAAAACATATCCTGACATCTTAACCTTTCCTCCTAATCATCTGCATTTTACACAGTTCTAAAATGCAGCTTTGATGGAAAAGTGACCAGTATGTAGGAGGTTAATCTGTAAAACTGGAGCACCACACTCAGCCAGCCAGGTGGCTTTCTCTATTTGCCTTCCTGAAGTGCAGTTCCAACAACAGGCAGAGAGCAGTGTCTTTAAACCAAAGAGGATAACGGGCACTGGGCTGGAAAGGTTCACTCCTGAAGCAAAACATATAGAGAAACAAACTGAGTATGGATGATCGCCATTTTTTAATTAAATGGGAAGTTACTGAAAAAAATGATAATGAGAATCAGGCTCTTTTAAGAAACAGGGTGAACAACCTGAATGGGCAATCACTGTGGTTCCAGCGGTGAGCATTCCTGAACCCAGCGGTCTAATGGTGCAATTCATTACAGGCCTTATTAGAATAAGCGCAGACTTTATGATATAATAATAAACAGACAGCTACGGCGGCACACAAATCCACGCACGTACACACATCTTCGGCAGAGAAATACAGACACACACGTAGAAATAAAGCAATCAAGTTTATTTAAATGAGTGCGTGGGCTGCATAAACAGTGGAAACGGGGCAAAAGATTAAGCAGAACGTGCCTGTGCATTCCTGATCTGACAGAGGTGGGGGGGTTGGTGCAAGTGGGTTGCGAGGGAGAGGTGTTTGTGTGTGTGTTGAGGCAGCTGTGACCATTAGTGCTGGAGGATGCATACTCACACACACTCACACACCCACACGCCTAGACATACAGTACCAGTCAAAAGTTTGGACACACCTCAAGGGTTTTTCTTTATTTTTACTATTTTCTACATTGTAGAATTATAGTGAAGACATCAAAACTATGAAATAACACATGTGGAATCATGTAGTAACCAAACAATTGTTACATGTATTTATATTTGAGATTCTTCAAAGAAGCCACCCTTTGCCTTGATGACAGCTTTGCACACTCTTGGCATTCTCTCAACCAGCTTCATTAGGTTGTAACCTGGAATGCATTTCAATTAACATGTGTGCCTTGTTAAAAGTTCATTTGTGGAATTTCATTCCTTCTTAATGCGTTTGAGCCAATCAGTTGTGTTGTAACTAGGTACGGGTGGTATACAAGGAGATAGCCCTAGTCCATACGTCAGGAACAACTCAAATAAGCAAAGAGAAATGACAGTCCATCATTACTTTAAGATAAGAAGGTCAATCCATCTGGAAAATGTTTGCAGTCGCAAAATCCATCAAGCGCTATGATGAAACTTGCTCTCATGAGGAACGCCACAAAAAAGGAAGACCCAGAGTTACCACTGATGCAAATGATAAGTTCATAAGAGTTAACTACACCTCAGATAAATGATTTACAGAGTTCAAGTAACAGACACACATCAACTGTTCAGAGGAGACTATGTGAATCAGGCCTTCATGGTTGAATTGCTGCAAATAAACCACTACTAAAGGACACCAATAAGAAGAAGAGTCTTGCTTGGGTTAAGAAACACGATCAATGGACATTAGACCGGTGGAAATCTGTCCTTTGGTCTGATGAGTTCAAATTTGAGATTTTTGGTTCCAACCGCCATGTCTTTGTGAGACGCAGAGTAGGTGAAAGGATGATCTCCACATATGTGGTTCCCACTGTGAAGCATGGAGGAGGTGGTGTGATGGTGTGGGGGTGCTTTGCTGGAGACACTGTCTGTGACTTATTTAGAATTCAAGGCACACTTAACCATCATGGATACCACAGCGATACGCCATCCCATCTGGTTTCCATTTAGTGAGACTATCATTAGTTTTTCAACAGGAAAATGACCCAACACACCTCCAGGCTGTGTAAGGGCTATTTGACCAAGAAGGAGAGTGATGGAGTGCTGCATCAGATGACCTGGCCTCCACAATTGTCACGTTCGTCGTATGAATCGGACCAAGGCGCAGCGTGGTATGCGTACATTCTTTATTATTATAAGAATGAACACTGAACAAACTAACCAAAATAACAAAACAACACGTGATGCTATACAAATGTGTGCTGACAGGCAACTACACATAGACAAGAACCCACAAACACAAAAGGGAAATGGCTACCTAAATATGATCCCCAATCAGAGACGACGACAAACAGCTGCCTTTGATTGGGAACCTTATCAGGCCACCATAGACATACAAATTACCTAGACCTACAAAACCCCTAGACATACAAAAACCCTAGACAATTCAAAAACTAGCATACCCACCATTTTCACACCCTGACCTAACCAAAATATAAAGAAAACAGAGATATCTAAGGTCAGAGCGTGACAACAATCACCCAACCTCAAACCAATTGAGATGGTTTGGGATGAGTTGGACCGCCCGAGTGAAGGAAAAGCAACCAACAAGTGCTCAGCATATATGAGAATTCCTTCAAGACTGTTGGAAAAGCATTCCTCATGAATCTGGTAGAGAGAATGCCAAGAGTAGAGCGCTGTCATCAAGGCAAAGGGTGGCTAATTGAAGAATCTAAAATAGAAAATGTATTTTGATATGTTTGCAGTTTTTTACAATCACTCTGGCACTAGTTTCGGAACCTTGATGTCATTTTTCAAAACTCTCGACACAAAACTCACAAACAATGATCAAAATGCACATTTTTCAAAACTCTAACACTTTTTCCAATTGCTTGGATACAATACACATAAAGCTAAGATAATTTGTTCATTGAACTAAAATCACCTGTTCAAAATGACACCATTTAACATTAAAGTATTACCATTTCAAAATGCAATTCACACATTACATCTGAGATGACTGTCTGTTCATGTCCTTACAATAATCTAACTATCAATTGATCCAACTGCTCAAAATGATAAGATAATCCATGTTAAGATCACAAAAGTTTCAGGATAATGAGATCCAATGACACCAATTACAGTGGAACATGAACCAATTGGACTACATTATCTATGGGTGTAATATTTGATCATCATTCTTTATCAGACACTGTCTCTTTGGTCCCATGTACCAAACATGTTTTTAGATTTGACATTACTGTACACTTTATTAGGTACACCTATCTAGTACTGGGTAGGACCCCCTTTTGCCTCCACAGCAGCCTGAATTATTCATGGTGTTGTACGTTAAGAGATGCCCTTCTGCACACTACTGTTTTAAACGGCTGTTATTTGAGCATTTGTGACCTTTCTGTTAGCGTGAATGAGTCTGGATATTCTCCTCTGACCTCTCTCATTAGCAAGGTGTTTTGGCACAAAAAAATCCCAGGAGGGCAGCTGTTTCTGAGATGCTGGAACCACCATGTGCGGCACCAACAATCATACCACGGTGAAAGTTGCTTAGATTACACATCTTGGTCAAACAACAACTAAAGTTCTCTACTCTATATACTCTATATATTGAGTGGCAGGCAGCCACATGATTCGCAGTTCGAAGGAGTAGGCTATTTGCGTTAACGCGCAAGTGTACCTAATAAAGTGGCTGGTGAGTGTATGTATGCAGGCCCTTGTAATTGTTTTTCCAATACTGCCAACTAGTTACTGATGATTGATTTCACATTGTGAAACGAGTATATAATGAAATGAGTGGAATCCACCTACAACAACATAGGGATAACATGGAGCTGGCAGGTGATCTAGGTCACAATAGAGGTCAAGCAGTGGGAGGAGGAAGACGGGGAAGACAAGGTGATCAAAGGAATGGCAGGGGACAAGCACCTCTTCTGAGAGGGGGTCGTGGGCCTCGTTCGAGAGGTGTGGGGGAATGTGTTAGAGGACATGGACCAAGACAGCGGCAGCAACAGCAAAGAGTGTCCAATGAAATCCGAGCAATAGTTGTAGACCATGTAGTTAATCATGGCATAACATTGACTGAGGCAGCTACATTGAGTCAACCAATCCTCAGAAGATCAACGGTGGCCTCAATCATCATCCGCAATGAGAACCGGTAAGTCTTCAGCATGCACTAAACATTAGGCTCCTCTCAATTGTCAAATGACTACTGCATGCCAGTGTGTACCACAGAGTAGGTGATGTGACTAAATGTATTCTTACTGTAATTGTCAATGCAGAATTGAGACTAGGCCACATAGGGGATAGCAGGAGCAAAATTTTGACTGACCAACAAGAGCGGGCTGTGGTCAATTTGGCTTGGGCCAGAAATGATATTCACCTTACAGAAATTTGGCAGCACATCTTGGACAATGATGACATGTTCAACAATGTGGAAACCATACATTTGTCGACTATTACACTCATGCTGAAAAGGCACCAGGTGTCTCTAAAACAGCTATACCGTGTACCTTTTGAAAGAAATGCAGACAGAGTGAAGCAACTGAGGACTGAGTATGTTCATTTTCAATATGCCTGTTGTGAGAAATTCCCCAAAAATTCTACATAATTGTAATCAGTAATTCTCTTTCCAAAATATATTTTTAGAGGGTGATCGAACTGGATACTGATGAAAACCATCACAAATTCCTCTTTTTGGATGAGGCAGGCTTCCACCTGGCCAAGACATGGAGCAGAGGTCGGTATTTCATTGGCCAGCGGGCAACCATCCAAGTACCTGGACAATGTGGGGCCAACATCACTGTGTGCGGCTATAACAGAAGATGGTGTGGTGGGACGCAGACCTCGTATTGGATCATATAATGCAGCTCTCCTTGTAACCTTCCTTGATGAGCTAAATCAGGTCTGTAGAGCTGTTGGCGTGACCTATGTCATTGTGTGGGATAATGTCAGGTTCCACCATGCTCAAATGGTGCAAGTATGGTTTCAGGCCCGTCCACAATTTACCACCCTGTACTTACCCCCATACTCTCCTTTCCTTACAGTTTTTTACAATCCCTTTGGCACTAATTTCAGAACCTTGTGATCCTTTTTCAATACTCTAGACACAAAACTCAAAACGCTCCTGCATTTACGTGTAGTACCATGATGAAACACGTATCACATATTTTGTACTACAATATTTAATGATTGTACAAACAACTACACAGTGAAGCTATCGGTATCTTGTGTGTGGGTGATCTAAATTAATGTTCCTATGGTATTTCATGATAAATGAGTTGTGCCAAAGTAATTGTAAAAAACTGTAACACATTTTTGGTTACTACATCATTCCATATGTGTAATGGGGTGCGTGCTGGTGGCAGGGAAGTCAGGCGCAGGAGAACGAAATTGGTATAAACGGAGTTATTTATTAAATGCTAACAAACTACGAAAACCAACACACAAAATAAAGAAAGTGGGTGAAAACCCGTAGCACAAAATATACAACATGTAATTAGGGAGTTGAAACCAGGTGAGTGTGAAAACAAGACAAAACAAAAGGAACATGAAAAATGGATCAGTGATGGCTAGAAGGCCGGTGATGTCGACCGCCGAACACCGCCCGAACAAGGAGAGGAACCGACTTCGGCAGAAGTCGTGACAATATGTGTTATTTCATAGTTTTGATGTCTTCACTATTATTCTACAATGTAGAAAATAGTACAAATAAATAAAAACCCTTGAATGAGGAGGTGTGTACAAACTTTTGACTGGTACTGTACACTCGCAGGCACACACACACACACATACACACACACACACATACACATACACACACACACACACACAGGTATTCCCTGTTTTTCCTAGGCCTAGACCTACACCCTCCAGCACACGTAGCTAAGTTTCAAATACAGTCTACTCTCTCACAAACAGACAGGCAGTCAGAGAGAGAGGGAGAGAGGAGGGGGACAGAGGTGGGGGTAAAGTAAGTAGGTGCTGTAAGATTTGTGTCAGCATGTGAGGAAATGAGGCTGGAGGGGGGCCTGAACGCTACCAGCCAACATTCCTCTGCAATCCAGAAACGAATTGATTATAGGACCCAGAGTGTCAGTGTGTGTACTTGTGTGTGTGTGTATTTGTGTGTATTTGTGTGCATGAATATGTGCCAGATGGATTGCACTTCGATTAGTGTGAATGGGATAGCTCTGTTGTGCATCTCCTTTGGTGTGTGTCTGTTAGAGTGTGTGTGAAAGAGAGTGTGTGTGTGTGTGGTGTGTGTGTGCGCGTGTGTGCGTGCTTGGTGCAGGGTCAGGGTGAGTGAGTCAGATGCTTCCAAGGCACATGCTGCAGTATTCCTGGCAATACACACACACCCTTCCAGTATACACACACACACACACAACCCATCCCCCTCCACACACACACAACTCACACACACACACACAATTAATATCTGAGCTGTGGCGCTGTAGCAGACAACAGTAGGGTTCTCTCTCTTCAGCTCTAGCACACAGTGTTTCTCCACCGTTAGCAACACACAGCAGTCCAGAGCTCCTCCTTGACCGTGGACCTCCTGGGTGGAGGAGAGAGATGATACATGATCTGAGATTGAGACTCCCAGCATGGCTCCCCTCACGACGCCCCCAGTTCTGTTACACCAGGTTACCATGGAGATCTCACACATAATCCCCACAGATTAATCTTCATTCACAGCCAACAAACTGAAATGAATGCGAGAACACCATATCTTGCCGGAATCTAATAGGGATCACCAAATATGATAATTATTTCTTCAAAAAACCTTAACTTCATACACTCTTAGAGAAAAGGGTTCCGAATTGATTATTTGGCTGTCCCCATAGAATAGCCTTTTTGGTTCCAGGTCGAACCCTTTTGGGTTCCAGGTAGAACCCTATGTGGAAAGTGTTCTACATGGAACCCAAAAAGGGTTCTTAAAAGGGTTCTCCTTTGGGGACAGCCGAAGAACCCGTTTCGGTTTTAGATAGCAATTTTTTTCTAAGAATGTAGAGAATCAGAAGGGAGGAACTGCTGAATCCTTTTCCTTAGCTATTAACCATTTCTGTCACAGATAGCACTTATATTGTATAGAGTAGAGGACACACAACTATTATCAATAAACTAGTCTAGAATGGATTAGGATGCTGTTGATGCCGATTCTATATGTATTGCAATTCGATACTTCAATTTCATTGCGATTTGATGTTCCAAACATATTACTCACCATATGTCTGCTGTAGTGGGACAAGAGAGACATGAGAAAGGTTTTCATCAGTCAGGGAAATAAAAAAGTGCTGAAAACATGTTGGTTTACAATTTTCTTTAAAGATGAGGACAAGCAATAGCAATAGGTGTAACGGTTTTCCGTATGAGAAGGAGAGTCGGACCAAAATGCAGCGTGTCTATTGCAATCCATGTTTAATGAAGAAACAAACTAAACACAAACACTACCAAAACAATAAACTTAACGAAAACCGAAACAGCCTATACTTGTGAAACCTAACACAGAACAATGACATCAGGACACTAAGGACAATCACCCACAAAAACACAGTGAAACCCAGGCTACCTAAATATGGTTCCCAATCAGAGACAATGACGAACACCTGCCTCTGATTGAGAACCATATCAGGCCGAACATAGAACTGGACAAACTAGACATGTAACATAGAATGCCCACTCAGATCACACCCTGACCAACCACAACATAGAAATATACAATGTAAACTATGGTCAGGGTGTGACAGTACCCCCCCCCCCCAAGGTGCGGACTCCGGCCGCAAAACCTGAACCTATAGGGGAGGGTCTGGGTGGGCATCTGTCCGCGGTGGCGGCTCTGGCGCTGGACGTGGACCCCACTCCATAATCGTTTTAGTCCACCTCCTTAGCGTCCCTAGATAGGTTACAATCCTTAATGACCGCTCGGGACAGAGGGACAGCTCGGGACAGAGGTAGCTCGGGACTGATGGGTAGCTCAGCACTGAGAGGAAGCTCAGCACTGAGAGGAAGCTCAGCACTGAGAGGAAGCCCAGGCAGATAGTTGGATCTAGCAGATCCTGGCTGACTGGAGAATCTGGAAGAGTCTGGTCGACTGGCAGATCTGGAAGAGTCTGGTCGACTGGCAGATCTGGAAGAGTCTGGTTGACTGGCAGCTCTTGCTGCTCCATGCTGACTGGCTGCCCCATGCTGACTGGCAGCTCTGGCTGCTCCATGCTGACTGGCTGCTCCATGCTGACTGACAACTCTGGCTGCTCCATGCTGACTGACAACTCTGGCTGCTCCATGCTGACTGGCAGCTCTGGCTGCTCCATGCTGACTGGCTGCTCCATGCTGACTGGCTGCTCTGGCTGCTCCATGCTGACTGGCGGCCCTGGCTGCTCCATGCTGACTGGCGGCCCTGGCTGCTCCATGCTGACTGGCGGCCCTGGCTGCTCCATGCTGACTGGCGGCCCTGGCTGCTCCATGCTGACTGGCGGCTCTGGCTGCTCCATGCTAACTGGCGGCTCTGGCGGCTCCTTGCAGACTGGCAGCTCTGGCGGCTCCTTGCAGACTGGCAGCTCTGGCGGCTCCTTGCAGACTGGCAGCTTTGGCGGCATCCTGCAGACTGGCAGCTCTGGCGGCTCCTTGCAGACTGGCAGCTCCCTGCAGACTGGCAGCTCCTTGCAGACTGGCAGCTCCATGCAGACTGGCAGCTCAATGCAAACTGGCAGCTCCTTGCAAACTGGCAGCTCCTTGCAAACTGGCAGCTCCTTGCAAACTGGCAGCTCCTTGCAAACTGGCAGTTCTGAACAGGCGGGAGACTCCGGCAGCGCTGTAGAGAAGGAAGGCTCTAACAGCGCTAAACAGGCGGGAGACTCCGACAGCGCTGAAGAGGAGGAAGGCTCTGGCAGCGCTGGACAGGCGAGGCGCACTGTAGGCCTGATGCGTGGTGCTGGCACTGGTGGTACTGGGCCGAGGACACGCACAGGAAGCCTGGTGCGGGGAGCTGCTACCGGAGGGCTGGGGTGTGGAGGTGGTACTGGAAAAACCGGACCGTGCAGGCGCACTGGAGCTCTTGAGCACCGAGCCTGCCCAACCTTACCTGGTTGAATGCTCACTGTCGCCCTGCCAGTGCGGCGAGGTGGAATAGCCCGCACTGGGCTATGCAGGCGAACCGGAGACACTGAGCGCAAGGCTGGTGCCATGTAAGCCGGCCCAAGGAGACGCACTGGGGACCAGCTGCGTAGAGCCGGCTTCATGGCATTAGGCTCGACGCTCAATCTAGCCCGGCCGACACACAGAGCTGGAATATACCGCACGGGGCTATGCACCCGCACTGGAGACACCGTGCGCACCACTGCATAACACGTAGCCCCGCACTGGAGACACCTTGCGCACCACTGCATAACACGGTGCCTGTCCGGAGCTCCCCGGTAAGCACAGGGAGTCTGCCCAGGTTTCCTACCTGGCGTAGACATACTCCCTTTTGGGGCTGCCTCTCGGGCTTCCATCCGCTACGTCGTGCTGCCTCCTCATATCTGCGCCTCTCAGCTTTCGCCGCCTCCAGTTCTTCTTTGGGGCGGCGATATTCTCCTGGCTGAGCCCAGGGTCCTCTTCCTTCTAATTCGTCCTCCCATGTCCATACCTCCTCTTTGGGCTGCTCCTGTTGCCTCTTCTCCTGCTGCACCTTTAGGCGGCTACACTCCCCTGGTTTAGCCCAGGGTCCTCTCCCCTCGAGGATTTCCTCCCATGTCCAGAAATCCTTATTGCGCATCTCCTCGCGCTGCTCCTGCCTGTTGACACGCTGCTTGGTCCTTTTGTGGTGGGTGATTCTGTAACGGTTTTCCGTATGAGAAGGAGAGTTGGACCAAAATGCAGCGTGTCTATTGCAATCCATGTTTAATGAAGAAACAAACACTACCAAAACAATAAACTTAACGAAAACCGAAACAGCCTATACTTGTGAAACCTAACACAGAACAATGACATCAGGACACTAAGGACAATCACCCACAAAAACACAGTGAAACCCAGGCTACCTAAATATGGTTCCCAATCAGAGACAATGACGAACACCTGCCTCTGACTGAGAACCATATCAGGCCGAACATAGAACTGGACAAACTAGACATGTAACATAGAATGCCCACTCAGATCACACCCTGACCAACCACAACATAGAAATATACAATGTAAACTATGGTCAGGGTGTGACAATAGGATGAAAAATAGCAGAGTTTTGGCGCAGAGACAGCTGACTAGCACTAGCTAACGCTACCTACAGTAGCAACATTATATTTTTTTATACAAATCGCTAAAAAAATGATATCACGGTATGTAACTAGATTTTCTTTAATGTTATGTTATCAAACAACTTTACTTCACAGAGCTGCTTTAGTCCGTATTTACCTGGAAGGTTCTTTAGATGTGTGGTCTATCTTCTGTTTACTTATGAGAAACGCTACTTTGCAGTGCTTGGTTACAGATATTATCACACATTACATGCCAATATATAACACATATTACATTTTCTCACAGCATCTGAGTTGTACAGATTACCTCATATCTCACTTCTTATCCTAAATTGAATCCCAAATGTCAAACCAGTGTCAAAACACGTGTTCACAAGACAGATACCGTGCAGCGCGTTATGTGTGTAACCGTAGCACAGCTTTCCACACTGATTGTGCAGATGAAGAGTTGGCAACAAAACACTGTCCCTTTGTGTTCTGCCAGGTATCTATTGAAACAGCACCTTCTGTTCCAGTGTAGAGCTGGAGTGTTCTATGGCCCTTCTGCTGGGGTTGGTCACATATGCAGGTGTCATTAGGTGTTATTAAGGGGGCACTATGGGGGTTTGTGTATGAGGGGGGAATTGTGTGTGTGTGTCTTTGTGTCTGTGTTTTTGTGTCTGTGTATTTGTGTCTCTGTGTGCGTGTTTTTAAATGTGTTTATTGCCTCCTTCCCTGTGTATTTCACTGTGTGCGTGCCATAGAGCTCGCCCTCCGGTCACTACCATGACCGCCTCACTAACCCTCCCTTCACTGTTGAGGGATTATAACACAGGCTGGCTAATATTTAACTAATGGCTCTTCCTTGCAGCCTCCCTCCACTACCTTCCTCCCTCTCACCAACTGCCAGGGCCAGAGACATCCTCCTCAGGCAGCGCCACTGAAGTGTGGCTATGTGAAATAGAACAGGGAGGGAAGGGGCTGTGTACTGTGACATGGGAGATGGGTAAGAGAGAAAATAACCAAGGAGAGAGAGAGAGAGAGAGAGAGAGAGAGAGAGAGAGAGAGAGAGAAAAGAGAGAGGGTGAGAGAGACTGAGAGTGAGTGAAAGAGAGCGATGGAGACAGGACGTTGCGTGGGAGGGCAATGAGCACAACAGTCTTGGAGAATGCCATATGCTACCTTTAGGCAAGCATAGTCTTGTGACAGCCAGGCAGTGCCTGGAAATCTCAGAAACTCAGCAACTGTGTCGTCTGGCTATCTTTTATCGGCGCTGCTATAATATGTTTCTGGTTTGTATGTTTCTCTTTTCCTGCATCACTCCTTACAGATACAGGACTGACCGATGGAAAACAGTCAGAAATAGAGAGGGAGAGAGGAAGGGTGACAATGAACGACTTAGGCAGAGAGATTGATGGAACAAGAAAGGAAAGGAGGTCCATAATGATGACAGAGGAGCTCGAGTGAATGAAGGAAAGATACAGAAAACAAGCAAGGGAAGAATAGAGGTAGAGTAGAAAACAGAACACATGAGGTACTGTAAGTGAGAGTGAGAAAGATGTGGGGAGGGATAAGAGAGAGGATAGGGGGAGGATACAAGGAAAGGGAAAGAAAAGAGAGAGAGTGATGGCAATAGCGTGGGAATGGAAAGATAGACAGGTTGAGAAATATACGGAGAAGTGGATATGGAGAGCAAAATATTGGTAGGGGGGGGGGGGGGGGGGGGGAGCGAGAGAGGAGAGTGGCAGACTGTTGTTGTGTGTCCACCACAGTGGATGAGAGAGAGAAGGCCAGTGGTGCTGCCAGGCAAATTAGGTATAAGTCACTTCAATAATGAATCACCCTGCAAGCATTTTCTAGGAGCTACACTACACACTGACCCATTTCTCCAAGACCGCTCACTAAACTACATACAACACACTCAACTACCACTTCCTCTCCTCCCTATCTTTATTTAGTGAAGTGAGGGAGGATGGCCCAAGTCCTCTGGGTCAAACAGACAATTGTACTTCCCACATTCCCAGGATTAATCATGGGAGTCTGTCTGCTCTATTCTCTCTTCCTTCCAGTCAACTCAAAGCCCTATAGAAGCCATGCAGAGAGAAACAGAGAGAGAGAGAGAGAGAGAGAGTAGTGAGGGTAGACTGTGTCCAAAAGTCCTGCTTGCCTGTCTGTGTCCTGGCTGGTGAAATATGAAGCCAATATGTGGGGTTTCCCCTATAAAAGGAGGGTCCCAATTGGGCTCCTTCAGGACTTTGATGCTCACCACCACAAAAGCAGATGGTTACGTCCAACCCCTCTCTCTTTATCCAGCCCTATCTGGGCCTCTTAGCCTGTGCACTACCAAGCAGCCTCTGCCTAGGCCCCAGAACCTAGTCAAGCATCCTTCATTCAAGGAGGGTCACACTGGCTTGGCTTGAATTGAAGTCAACTGAGTGAAAAGGCATGTTGTAGAGGAGAGAATAACATAAAGGTAGGGGTTGGATCAATACTGCACTGTTGTGCCCCCCTCCCTTCAATACTTTGCTTTCCACTTGCAGGTACAAAGCAACAGTGGACAGCAGGCAGCCAGGAATCTTTCCAGACGCTACTTGTATAAAAAAAGAAACAAAAGGAGTGTTGAATGGGGAGAGAACCTGCATGTGTCTCTGAAAGAATATGATCAAAGCAGAGACAGCCTCCCGCTGTGTGTTTTGTGTCCATCGATACTTCTGTGTCTGTCCCAGTCGGTCCCTGAATCAAGTTGGAGGACAGTCCCTAAGGTCCAATCCTAGTCAACCTGCGTTGCACCCAGGCAACTTTTTGGAAGCAGGAAGGTAATCAGCGATTTAACAATGCAAATTGTTCTGAAAGCCCATCTGTGGTTCTACAGGGAGTCAGTCTCTCCCTGCTCGGCACTGCCTCTCCTGCGCTCTCTCCTGCTCTCTCTGGCACAAGCCAATTAACTGCATGAGGTCAGAGATGAACCCCTAATTGATTACATGGCGATAGTCAATTCAATTATCAATTAAAGCACCAAAAAACGTGAGGAGCGGCGAGGCACCGGGAAGTTTACTAAATGAGTTCCTCTGCGGCTTGGCTGCTGGGAAGAGAGAGAGGAGAGGGAGGAGAGGGAAGAGAGAGAGGAGAGAGAGGAGAGAGGGAGGACATTTAGTGCTGCTTGTTTACTATACTGTCTATACTATACTGACTAACTCAACCTGCCTTCCTTCCTTCCTTCCCTCCACAAGCACCTTCACAAAGCACAGACAGCCTCTGCACAGTGCACACATACAATGTAGGTACACATACACGCGAACACGCACACACACACTTCTTCATATTCTAAAGTTGTCTCTCTGTGAGTGAGTGTATTTATGTGTATGGTGGAGGGGGTTCTAGCTACCACCGGCCCACCCCCTCAAAAAAAGATTTGTTTACTTGGCCATGGTAGAGAGTTGCCCCGTTCGATCAGGCCAGAGAGGGAGGGACTTGTGCTGTGCTCTCGGCTAACGAAGCCTTAGTGTGCCGTCCGTCGGACAGGTCATTTCCCTGGGCAGCCTCAAGGCTCACACCAGTCCCCCGCCTGGTAAAGACAGGTGATGATCAAAACCTGAGCCTGAGAAACAGAGAATAACCTAACCTCAGGAAAGTAACAGTATTCCTCCCCAACCCCAACCCCAATCAAGCACTCTCTGCCGTAGCAGTGTCTTTTTATGTCAGTTTATCTGTAAAGAGGCCCTGGATTCTCTGTCATTATGGCTCCTCACTCACACTGACAACCACTGAAATTATGACAAATAAAACTCCCCCATACTCCCAAAACACCCCTGGGGACTGGTCAAACAATAAACAGGCAGCTGGAGGGGGCTAGATGGGGCTGGATGGGGCTGTAGAGGGCTGGAAGGGGCTGGAGAGGGGCGAATGGGTGGTGGAGGAATGTGCAGACTCTGCAGGGGTGAGTAGGGGGTGAGGGTGGGGTCGAATAAAGGAGGCACCAGGAGGGGGACACCAAAGTGTGCCATAGGGAGGCATCTCCATCCCTGTGACAGAGGCCTCCTTGGCCCAGCATGGTCCAGGGTGGGTGGCGGAGGGGGGTGTATAGGGCTCAGAGGGAGGTTCCAGATGGTAGCATCCCAGTACCAGTGGGGGGCCTGGAGTCTTTATCTATGGCAGACAGTGTGCTACTGACTGCATCCCTCCCTCCCCTGCCCTCGCCTACACAGAGCAGCCTTCAGCCCAGTGCCTCACAGACCAGCCTCCAGCCCAGAGCCTCACAGACCAGCCTCCAGCCAAGAGCCTCACAGATAAGCTTTCAGCCCAGAGCCTCACAGACAAGCTTTCAGCCCAGAGCCTCACACCCACAAGGCTAAAGTTATGAGAGTAAAGGGCAGTGTTTTCCTCTCTCAAACACGCGCAGACTTGCATGTGCACATACAGTAAAAAGTACTGTATGTACGGAAAGTATTCAGACCCTTTGACTTTTTCCACATTTTGTTAGGTTACAGCCTTATTCTTAAATGTATTAAATATTTTTTTTCCCTCATCAATTTACACACAATACCCAATAATGACAAAGCAAAAACAGATATTTATAAATGTTTGCTATTTAAAAAAAACAAAAAAATGAAATATTAAATTTACATACGTTTTCAGACCCTTTACTCAGTACTTTGTTGAAGCACCTTTGGCAGCGATTACAGCATAGACTCTTCTTGGGTATGACGCTACAAGCTTGGCACAACTGTATTTGGGGAGTTTCTCCCATTCTTCTCTACAGATCCTCGCAAGTTCTGTCAGTTGGGTGGAGAGGCTTGCTGCACAGCTATTTTCAGGTCTCTCCAGAGCTGTTTGATCGGGTTTAAGTTCGGGTTCTGGCTGGGCCCCTCAAGGACACTCAGTGATTCGTCCTGAAGCCACTCCCGCGTTGTCTTGGCTCTGTGCTTAGGGTCGTTGTCCTGTTGGAAGGTGAATCTTCACCCCAGTCTAAGGACCTGAGCACTCTGGAGCAGGTTTTCATCAAGGATCTCTCTGTACTTTGCTTTGTTCATCTTAGCCTCGATCCTGACTAGTCTCCCAGTCCTTGCCACTGAAAAACATCCCCACAGCATGATGCTACCACCACCATGCTTCACCGTAGGGATGGGCCAAAGAGCTCAATCTTGGTTTTATCAGACCAGAGAATCTTGTTTCCCATGGTCTGAGAGTCTCTGGGTGCCTTTTGGCAAACTCCAAGCGGGCTGTCATGTGCCTTTTACAGAGGAGTGGATTCTGTCTGGCCACTCTACCATAAAGGCCTAATTGGTGGAGTGCTGCAGAGATTGTTGTCCTTCTGGAAAGTTCTCCCATCTCCATAAAGGAACTCTGGAGCTCTGGAGCTCTGTCAGAGTGACCATTGGGTCCTTGGTCACCTCCCTGACCAAGGTCCTTCTCCCCCGATTGCTCAGTTTGACCTGGCAGCCAGCTCTGGTTCCAAACTTCCATTTCAGAATGATGGAGGCCACTGTGTTCTTGGGGACCTTCAATGCTGCAGAAATGTTTTGGTACCCTTCTCCAGATCTGTGCTTTGACACAATGCTGTCTGAGCTCTACGGACAATTCCTTTGACCTCATGGCTTGGTTTTTGCTCTGACATGCACTGTCAATTGTCAAACCTTATATAGACAGGTGTGTGCCTTTCCAAATCATGTCCAATCAATTGAATTTACCACAGGTGGACTCCAATCAAGTTGTAGAAACATCTCAAGGTTGATCACTTTCGAAAGACTCATAGAAAAGGGTCTGAATACTCATGTAAATAAGGTATTTCTGTTTTATGAGTTCTAATACATTTGCTAAAAATTTAAATAAAAAAATCAAATTGTTTTCACTTTGTCATTATGTGTGTGTAGAGTGCTGGGGAAATGTTTTATTTCATACATTTTTAGAATAAGGCTGTAACCTAACACAATGTGAAAAAGTCATTTTAAAAAAAGAACAAATTCTTATTTACAATGATGACCTACCAAAAGGAAAAGGCCTCCTGCAGGAATGGGGGCTG
This sequence comes from Oncorhynchus clarkii lewisi, assembly GCF_045791955.1. Lineage (NCBI taxonomy): Eukaryota > Metazoa > Chordata > Actinopteri > Salmoniformes > Salmonidae > Oncorhynchus > Oncorhynchus clarkii. The sequence continues at coordinate 19,452,529 of NC_092149.1, read as the reverse complement.
GGATTAAAACTAAAATAAATAAAACATATATAGAACAAAACACACATCACAACAAGAGAGACAACATAACACTACATAAAGAGAGACTTAAGACAACAACATAGCATGGCAGCAACACATGACAACACAGCATGGTAGCAACACAACATGGCAGCAGCACAACATGGTAGCAGCACAAAACATGGTGTGAAACATTATTGGGCACCGACAACAGCACAAAGGGCAAGAAGGTAGAGACAAGAATACATCACGCAAAGCAGCCACAACTGTCAGTAAGTGTCCATGATTGAGTCTTTGAATGAAGAGATTGAGATAAAACTGTCCAGTTTGGGTATTTGTTGCAGCTCGTTCCAGTCGCTAGTTGCAGCGAACTGAAAAGTCGAGCAACATAGGGATGTGTATGCTTTGGAGACCTTTAACAGAATGTGACTGGCAGAATGGGTGTTGTATGGGGAGGATGAGGGCTGCAGTAGATATCTCAGATAGGGGGAAGTGAGCCCGAAGACAGTTTTCTAAATAAGCATCAACCAGTGGGTCTTGCGACGGGTATACAGAGGTGACCAGTTTACAGAAGGGAATAGAGTGCAGTGATGTGTCCTATAACGAGCATTGGTGGCAAATCTGATGGCTGATTAGCCACTCGAGAGACTACCAGTATAGGGGAAGCTACTCTGAACAGATAGTTTACCAAGCTACCAATTACTTCACACTGAAATAAGTTAAGCTACACTAAAGCTACCTTAAGAAAAATATAGCTTACTTAACTAAACTACTTGAAAAAAAAAAATATGTGTAAATCTGAAATGTCATCCACAACAAATTGCAAGAACAAAACACTTTGGGGTAATTTTTTAACAGAATGTGTAAATAAACCTATTCAACACAAAAACGGTGTTTCAAGGGAGAATTAGGCAGGTCTGATGCCAAAAAATAAAATACATTCTTGCCTACTCCACCCATATTTTACAATATTTTTGCAAAAAAGGTCATGTGTAGTTCCAGTAGTTAGCTACACTGCTACATGGCAAAAAATATATAGATTAACTACTGAAAACACTACCAAGATTTGAAATTAGTTCAACTACCACCAAGCAATTGTAAAATGTAGTTAAATTACTGGTTGAAATATATGTAGTTCACTACTCCCCAACACTGAGGACTACAGTACCCCTCATTCCTTCACCACCCCTGACCCCAACACCACCCTAATATTTGGCATCTGCCTCCATAAGCTCCCAAAGCTCAGTGAGGCTCCCTCTATCCCCCTTTGAGGCACAAAGCTCAGTGAGGCTCCCTCTATCCCCCTTTGAGGCACAAAGCCCAGTGAGGCTCCTTCTATCCCACTTTGAGGCACAGAGCTCAGTGAGGCTACCTCTATCCCACTTTGAGGCATAAAGCTCAGTGAGGCTCCTTCTATCCCCCTTTGAGGCACAAAGCCCAGTGAGGCTCCCTCTATCCCCCTTTGAGGCACAAAGCCCAGTGAGGCTCCTTCTATCCCCCTTTGAGGCACAAAGCCCAGTGAGGCTCCTTCTATCCCACTTTGAGGCACAGAGCTCAGTGAGGCTCCTTCTATCCCCCTTTGAGGCACAAAGCCCAGTGAGGCTCCTTCTATCCCACTTTGAGGCACAGAGCTCAGTGAGGCTACCTCTATCCCACTTTGAGGCATAAAGCTCAGTGAGGCTCCCTCTATCCCACTTTGAGGCACAAAGCTCAGTGAGGCTCCCTCTATCCCACTTTGAGGCACAAAGCTCAGTGAGGCTCCCTCTATCCCCCTTTGAGGCATAAAGCTCAGTGAGGCTCCCTCTATCCCCCTTTGAGGCACAAAGCTCAGTGAGGCTCCCTCTATCCCCCTTTGAGGCATAAAGCTCAGTGAGGCTCCCTCTATCCCACTTTGAGGCACAAAGCTCAGTGAGGCTCCCTCTATCCCACTTTGAGGCACAAAGCCCAGTGAGGCTCCCTCTATCCCACTTTGAGGCACAAAGCCCAGTGAGGCTCCCTCTATCCCACTTTGAGGCACAAAGCTCAGTCCAGAAACACAGCCTACTTGGAGGGACATTGGAGACAGAGATATGCCAGAAAGACGCTGAGCATTCATAACGCTCATTCATAATGGAATTGCTGCAGTCACAAATCCACAACACTCAGCCAGGCTATAGCTGTGTCAATGGTGTGATGCACAAGGGTAAACCATAGGCTGAGACAGATAGCGAGACAGAGTGTAAGTAGTGCTGAGAATAGCCATTGTCTGAAGTAGACAAAATAGAGAGAGAGAGAGAGAGAGAGAGAGAGAGAGAGAGAGAGAGAGAGAGAGAGAGAGAGAGAGAGAGAGAGCGCATTCCTTTATAGGACAATGTGCGGCTGCTGCAAAGCACGCTGGTACAGTGTAGGGCTGGGAATTGACAGGGACCTCACGATAGGCTATTATCATGATACTTAGGTGACGATACGATATGTTTTGCGATTCTCCCGCTACTATATGTATTGCGATCCGATACTGTGATTGAATTCCAATTTGATGTTCCAAACTCACCGTATGTTTGCTGCAGGAGGACAAGAGAGAGACAAAAAAAGTTTTCATCAGTCCTGGAAATAAAAGTGCTGGAAAACAAATGGCCTCCATATTTAAAAAGAAGATGGAGAACAAGCTATGAAGGAACAATCCTGGAGTTTTGGTGCAGGTACAGCAAACTAGCACAAAAATAATATTGTGGTATTGTCAAAACAATACAATATATTGTTTAAAAGAATATCCCGATTAGTAACCTTATAGATTTTTTCCCACTATCACTAGTCAGGTCCTGTCTATATCAGGTGGTATTATAGAGCTAATGCCTTCAGTGTCCTCCACATTTCTTACCTTTTTACCAGTACATTATCTTGGTTGTCTTTTCTTTCTCACTGTGGTTGGTATGTGTCTGAATATACCAGTGTTGACATGTCTATGAGTTGATGTGTGTGTGTCTTTGTCTGTGTGTCCATGTGTGTGCTTGTTCATGTTTAGGTGTCTGTGCGTCAATGCCTCTGTGTGTGTGTGTGTGTGTGTGTGTGTGTGTGTGTGTGTGTGTGTGTGTGTGTGTGTGTGTGTGTGTGTGTGTGTGTGGTGTGTGTGTGTGTGTGTGTGTGCATGTGTGCATGCGTGCTTGCAAATGTAGGTGTCTGTGCGTTCATCAGTGTGTGTGTGCTTGTTGTTATTTTATCCTTTGACCCAGTTTCAGTAGAGAGCAGAGCAGGGGACCTCCCAAATGAGTAGGGGTCATGTGTAACCTGAACACTGGCACACAACGACCGGCACAGCCACGCACTGCAGCAGAAAAACACATGAACTCACACAAACACACACACACACACATATACAAACACACATAGATGCACACACAAACGGAGACACTTAAACCCACTCACAAGCACGCGCATGCATGCATGCACACACAAGACACACACATACACACACACCCACACACACACACAAGACAAAAAAACATCACACACCAGCAGAGACATACACAGGCCTACACTTCAGCTTTCATTCATGCAAATGCACACAACATAGTAGGGTCTCATGAAAGAACACACAGACACATATGTTCACACTGTTTGCATAAATAGACACACACTCAAGTCCAGAACACATTTATACCACTATACAAAATGATCATGACACACATGTAAGCCTTCATTCCTGATTTCCACCAATTCCATAAACCTTGCAAACAGCAAGGTTCTGCTCAAACGTCCACTAAAAATGACATGGTATGTAACTGTTATTGTAAGGTTTAAAAGGTTTGAATACCTCCTATAGAAACACATCTCAATTGCGTAACAATACAAGACATTTCCAAGAAACACACAGGCCTGACAAAGGTTCAGCAGCAAGGTTACCATCCTCAGAGAGCAGTCACATGTCCTCAGCAAACCGTCACAATAGAGAAGTAAAGTCAAGTGAAAGAAAGTTTGAAAGAGAGAAGTACAGAAGTGGATATAAGGAAGGAGGGGTGAATAAGACAAATATTAAGGTGTGTGTGTGCGTGTGCGTCTGTGTATGTGTTTGTGTGTCTCTCATCAGGGCTGAAAAGACAGGAATAGATAAGGAAGGAAGGAGAGACGGAGAGGGAAAGGGAGAGGTAAAGAACATGAGGCGGCAGAGATAGAGAGAAATACAAACACTGATTGGAAATACAGATTTTGTGTGTGTTTGTGTGCATGCATGTGTTAAAGAAAAGACCTGATCTGATGCGCCTCCATCCCGCTTCCATCCCTCCGTCCATCCCCCATCTCTCTCTCATCAACAGTCTGCTACATCTCCCAGAGGGAGGTTGACGTTAAATGCTGTCGCCACAGCAACCTGATGGAGTGCCTCTATTTATGTTCCAGAAACCATGAGCAGGGTTATATAGTGGCTTGTAGGGCACTGAGAGAAAAACATAGCTTCCCCTTACATGTGGAGGAGGAAGAAAGCTCCCGAACAGCCATTACAGGAGAGAGTAGAGCCACCCGCAGGCCCAAAGTGCCACTGAACAAAGTGGGCCAGCAAGGTATTCTGGGAAATCTCCCTGTTGCCATTTATTAGCTTTGTCTGGGTATCATGCTGCCAATATCGAGGGTTTATTTCTTTCTTCAAAAAAGTATCTTGAATTTAAAGTACTCAGTGTTTAACTTGAATAAATCTAGAACTTTTCCTACCAGATGGAGGAGTAAAATGTTGTAAAATATGTGTGGACGTTTATCTTTAAGGACAGTTCGAAATTTACTGGGGTTGGGGGGGGTTCAAAACCGGGGAGGGTTTTCCAACAAAATGTTTTGCTTTGGGGAGGGCTGTGTGTTTTTTTATTGGGACAGGGTTGTCCAATTCTGCACTAGGCTAACTAGCAATCACACCATACATAAAATCATTCAAAGCTGCACCAATTTTCAATCCACAAGAACAGATAGGAATAGCTAATAGGCAGTGGAGAGGCCATTGCACATAAAATAACAGTGAAGCTCCCCTACTGATCCTGTTTAGGGACCAAATGATCCTACATAGACTAGCCTACAAGTGAGTTCCACATTGTACCCGAGGCTGTAAAATGCAGTGAAAATGTCATTTGAATAATGCCTCAAAAGCCCTGTAATTTGAATGTTTCATTCCATTCATTTCATTTGAATCAGTTGTGGATGTACCCTCGACCATTTGTGCCTCTAGAAAGGCACAGTAGCAGGCCAGTCTGGCTGCATTTTTACTTCTGATGCTGAGATGCGCTGTCTGTTACAGATCATCATTCTCCCAAGTTGTCCTATAATAGCCTGCGCACACGTTCGTCCACTCCACTCTAATATAATTCCAGCATCCAAACTGTGCAGCGGCCATTTGAGGAATGGAAAGAGACGTCTGTTACAAAACACCCAAAAGTTTCATGACATTGGGAGATTGTCAAGCCAAGCCTTGGATACGGCGTACAAGGTAGGGAGGGATTGTTCTCTGTTTGTCGAGAAGATTGACATACTCTATTTGATTGTGGTGTTGAAAATGCAAACCATGATGTTGAAGCTGTTCTCGGTATGCAGTTATTCTTTGTTACTGGTTGCGTGGTACACTGGCACAGAAACCTGTTATTGGAAAATGTGTTGCATATATTTAAAATAATTATAAATATGGCATTACATTTTGAAAATCTGATTCCCCCCTAGCTGATCATTGTCTGCAGCCAGCTCTGATCATAGTGTAATGAGACATGCTGAACTGGTAAAGTTGATATCCACGTTTATGAACACAGGTTCACTAATGACCCCCCCAACCCCATATTCTCAATCATCTCACCTGGTAAGTTAAGGAATAGATATTTTTTAAAATGTGAGGCCTGGGAGCCCATCCACATGTGCCAGAGCCTGTGCTAACAGTGCAGCGTGGCGGAAGAGGGGCAGGAGGAGGGGGGGTGCAGGGAGGTCGGGAGCATAAAAGCCCCTTTCTTCTCCTCCCTTGACTCTTCCTTTGAGGAGAGAACAGAGGGGTTGCCAAGGCGATGAGGTTGGTCTGTCTCCCACTGCGTGGTCCGGGAAGCGCTGCAGCTTGTTCTGACATTTACCCAGCCTGGGTTAGGGAGGGAGGGAGGGAATTGGAGAACAGAGAGAAGAGGGGGGAAGAGAGAGAGAGGGAGGTATAAAGAGAGATGAAAAGAGTGGGAGAGGGAGGAGGTGGTTGCACCTGTAACATCAGGGGGGGTTGACTCTCGTTCTCTTGGAAAATTAGCTGTCTCTCCATTTATCTGTGCTTTTTATCTTCACTTTTCTCCATTCAGACTCTATTTCTGGCCAACTCTTTCATGTGGTCTTTCATTGAGACATGGCAGAGAGACAATTAGACAAAAATAATCCTACCTCGAACACACATGGACCCAAGCCCTGAGACTGAGAACAGCATGCTAAAACTGAAACACACCACGGTGATGGGCAAAGTTTACTACACAAAGTGCTACGATGCTCAACGGCCTTTGTTTCCCAACACAGGAAAAGTTCTAGCTGAGTAAAAGAACTCACAAATTGATGCCAGAATGTTTCGTTTTAGTTTGCAGCCGATTACTGTGTGTTAAACAGATGAGAGGATAGTGGTTCTCCCACTCACCATGCATCAAGCCATGGTGTCAGCCCAGCCGGCAGGTCTCCTAAGCCCCTCAAAGTGACGTCAAAGGCCCCCGGCATCTCAAACGGCCCCTCTGTCATATCAAGGTGCATTCAAAAGCAATCTGTGTTTCCGCTTAAAAGGCAAATGGTGCTTTCAGACGACCCATAACTCACAAATGCAAGCTGAGCAACAGAGGCAGAGGGGGAAATGTGTGGCATGGCGTGGGCAGAATACACAAGCTACCAGTACGGTCTATTCTACAGTACACACACATGTATAAGCCCGGTACCCTTCTAATGAAATGGTTAGCATGTGACAACACACAAAGAGAAGGACAATAAGAGGAGGGAATTCAATACAATGTGTCACAGTGGCACCAGTCTGGTTGATATCAAAGATGCGACACATTGTTCATTAAAGTGATGGTAGTTAGTGTGCGGCAGGTCCATATGCGGCGCTTTATGAACTTGAGATAGACTATGCTAATGTGGAGTGTTTATGGAGAGACAGTGGAAGTACACAAGGCCCTCTGTCAGTTGCAAATGAGCTGTGTATTTCCTTGGCAGTAGAGAGATACTCACTCTCTTTAAGCCTCCCTCTGATTTTCGGGAAATCTTAATGAAGATGATGGGTTCTATAGGAATGCAAATGCTCAAGGCTACAGTAACCCCCCTTTCTCTTCTTGAAAGTGAGTGAGAGCACACACACACACATGCATGAGCATGAATGCGACACGCGCACAACCACACATGCACACACACACACACCCAGACACACACAGTCACACAAACACACCATTCCCCCCTCCTTTCTCCCCTCTTCATCTCTCGACATCATAAACATACTGATGAGCTGAGTTCACTCCTGGAGCTGTAGAGCTTCATCTCAGTGCTTGAGAGAGACAGAGAGCGAGACATTCCTACATCTGACGAGTAATCGTAACATTCCCAACTTTATCTTAAAGTGAGAAGGAGTAGCTGTTGTTGTGGAAATGTTAGCTGTACTGGTACTCACAGGTGGTGGTAGTATAGCAACAAGTGGTAGTGTTAATGTTGTAGTCATAGTGGTAATGGCAATGGTAATGTAGGTAATTGTAGGATACTGGTCATGTCAGTCATTGTTAGATAATGGTAATGTTAGTCATTGTAAGATAATGTCAGTCATTGTAAGATCACAGCCATACTTGAGGGACAAATTATCTCCTTCTACAACTAGCTAGGTATTTACCTATCCAGGTCCCCACGGGCTACTTCCCAGCTATCCCTCTCTCCTCAGTCCTCAGTGACTGTTGCCATCTCTGCTGTGCCTAGAAAGAAAGAAAGGAAAAAGAATGACCCCCCCCCCCCCCTGACATGTTCCCCCATCATCTTATCAGCAGCCCGAGGCACTTTTCCACAGACCAATGGGGGTCTCAAACTGTTCCTCTCAGAAGCACGTCCCACCTGGCCCTGTGGTCCCGGGGGGTCAGTGTGTGTGGAGCGAGGCAGAAGGTGGGGATTTGAAGCGGGAGGATACAGAGATGAACCCAGAGGAGCCCTCAGCACCCTGAGACTAGTATTGCCACCACTAATATATGCTAATGCATTCATCTCCAAAAGCGCCCGTGATTACTGAGTTCCTCAGCAACTGTTTTAGATTTCGCTCGCTTGCCTTTTTATGCAAAGACCCTTTTTTTCTCTTTTCTCCATCGGCAGAGTGCACTTGCAGAGTTGCGGGAGATAAGGGGGGAGAGAGTAGAAATGTAAAAGATCATTGAATACTTTGCCCTCTATGTTAATGTGCCCTTGATGTGAGAGTGAATGCAAATAAAAACATGTCTACTTTTTGGGTCGGAAAATAGGAAAAGGATAGATTTTATTCACTCACATGTTGCAATTTTGCTAAATTCTGATGGGAGGTATATACTGTAATAGATTAAAATACCATTTCCATCTTCCTCTTAGCCTTTTATATTGCCTTTTTGTTTTATTAACAGGGTGATCTCTTCCCTCATAAAAGCTAGTGTGTCTCTGTTTGTGTTCTGAAACCGACACCAGTTGTTTCTGGTATTGGGTGAAGCACGCATCATCATCGTTGTGATGCTGCTGTGACGTTCCGCTTTGCTATCTGAGAGGCTTGCGTTCCGGCTGGCGTTCTGGCTGGCCTGCATCCTGGCCCGGCTGTGGCGGTGCTGTGAAGCAGCAGCGTTGAGGGGATATCAGCGTAATACCAGACTGAATATGTTAGAGCATATTCCCTCTAATCCTGAGCACGGTGTAATCGGAGGAGACTGGGGCTCTTTACTCTGACAGGCCCGTGCGCACGCACACGCCAGGGGACCACATCACCGGGGAGAGGCCAGTGTGTGTGTTTGTGTGTGTGTCTCTGAGAGGGCGGTGGATACAGGGAGGTAGAGGAAGAGAGTGGTAAGGTGTGGAGAAAGGCGGTGAAGGAAGGAAGACAGGAGGAGGTATGAAAGAGAGGAGAGGGGTCGAGGGGAGGAGAGAGGAGGTGAGGGGAGGAGAGAGGAGGTGAGGGGAGGGGAGGAGAGAGGAGAGGAGGCTTGTTTAATGTAAACAGAGTGAGGCACAGGGAGGGGACAGAGGTTAGCCTGAAGACAAGCAGAAGAAAATGAGCTCGAGGGGAAAAATAAATCAGAGAAATTAAAAAAGGGAAAATAGACAAAATCACAGAGAGATTTAAAAAGGATTTGGAAAGCCGCAGGGATTTGCAGAGAATTTGGAGAAGATATATGGAAATGATAGTGCTGCCCAGATGCGCTGCAGAGAGCAGCATCTGCAGCATTAATTACAATAGTACCTCCTCTCCCCACCCCACCAGCCCACCCCTGCTTCTCCACCACCTGTTTCCTTTCCAGGGTACTCGCTGTACGTGAGTGAAATCCAGGAATCTGCTTCCATCCACCAACCGCCACGCCTGATGCAACTGGAGAGTAAAGCCCAGGCAGGGACAGGCATGCCTCCCTCCCTATATCTCTCTCTCTCTCTCCCGACCTACCTACCTCCCTCCCTCCCTCCCTCGCTCCATCTCTCCCTACCTTCCTCCATCCCCTCTCCATCCCTCCCTTCTGCCTCTCTCCGTCAACCCCCAGCGGGTATCTTGATGTCCAATTTATTAGGTAGTGAAACACAGAGTAAATAAAAGCTCTCTTTCAACTGAAACGCTTTAGCCCTGTGCTGTGCTAGGCTGTGTTTTATTTTTGTCCTGCTGCTGAATTGAATTCAGTGATTCATCCATAATATCACGATGGAAAGATTGCCAGGACCTGTGCAGGGAAATACTTGTTTGTTGTGTGTGCCTATGTCAGTTCTAAGATGTGCGGCTATGAAGATTGCTATGTGGTGTTTTTATCATGTATAGCTATTAATCACAAAGATTACACCTGTTAAATATGGGTTGTTTTCATTCCCCTTTCATGTAATAGGAGAGGTTAAACACTGTTTTACGAGATTAAACCGAACAAAACATTAATACGAATACACAAGCCTGAACAACCTTCAGATTGTGGGTTTGAGAGGCAAGAGTTGTAAGAGGCATCATACCCAGATAGGGCAGTAGGGAATGGTAAGCGATCCAATGTCCAGAGGTAAACACAGCGTTGTGCAGTGTCAGGGGTCTTGGCAAGAAAGATTTGCAAAGAGGATTTGTGGTGGAAAAGTATGAGATCAACTCTAAAAGTTGGCTGATTTCTCTCTAAAGTTAAACTGGTAAAGGCCTTTGGGCTTATCTGAATGGATCGCGTAGCTGGGGTGGGGGTGGAAATGAGGGATAGGAGAGTTGAGAAGGCATTACAAGCTTCTTAGCATCAAAGATCTCTACACCACAGAGCATACTCTGACTGTTTCGCCCCTCTCTGCTTAACCCATCTCCCTATTTTTTCTCCACTATCCTGCTGGCCCCAACCACTAATGTTTTTTCAACAGATCAATAATTTTGTGTCAATTTAGTAATTACGACCACTGGTTCTGGATAAATGGTATGGATTCCAAAAGTCAAGGCCTGGTCCGACCAGTGTCAGTCAAAGAGAAGGGAAGTTAAGAAACAGAAACTACAATCAGCACATCTCCTCTCCACTCCTCCAAGACAGACTGCCAGTCTGTGGATGTTTCCTGCTGTCATCTCCATACCTCTACACCCCTCCCTTCATCACAGCACCATGGCTGGGTTTAGGTAGATGTGGGGTGCTGAGATAGAGACGGTGGCCAAGGACAGTCGAGATGGATGCGAGAGCAAACCACCGTGAAAAATAATAATAACAGTAATACTAACAAATAACAAAATAGTGATAGCGAGAAAGAGATAGAAAATTGCATTTGCTTTTTTTCTCTTCTATCTGGCCTCCAGCTGAGATTTGGATGCATTACCTCTAGCGGTGATGTCGGGATCCAAATAGCTACAGCGAATAAACAAGATTAGTGATTTGGACATGCCAGTAAATCTTATCATATTGGAGCAGAGAGGGAAGCAGGGAAACAGGACCAAAGCAATGGGGTCGGCAGAGGCCAAGACACAGGAAGAGACGGACGCATGAAACAATCTATCCTTTTCTTGTTTCTACTCTCGTCTTTTGTTACTCACACTGGAGAGATGGAGAGATGGTGATACTATATTCCGGCAGCAGAAATTGCAACTTTTGTTCTCCACGGGCTCGTGACTTGGTCAAGTCCTCTGTTCTAGATGCAGTGTTTCCACTCTCAGTGTGACAGAGGCATACTGTGAAGAAGTGCTGGGAGGCATCATCTCAGAGAAGCATGGAGAGACACACCTCATTTTTCTTACCGTATCAAAAAAACATGTCTTACCCCAAGACCATCATCAAAACCTCTTTATAGAATGAAAGAACAAGTGAAAACAGAGCTCAATGTCAGAAAACTATTCTGCCATTGCTTTTTCGGTTGGTTGTTTCATCAGTTGAAATTGCCAGTTGATGAGGACAATATGGGCTGGCGATGGGGAATTTGAGGAGGGTCTTTGAGCCCAGATTCCAGCCTAATTGTCTTGCTCAGTGTAAAAGGATACGGCTCAAAGCCTCGTGACGTTAAGCAGCCTTGTGTCAGATTGGAGGCTTAGCAACGCCCACCACCCGGGTGGTATTGGGCTGTGTGGTACGGACGGAAAGCACACTCTGGCAGCAGGGTCTGTAACTGACTGTGGGAACCAGTGGTGAAGATGGAAGATCGGGAGTGGGATTGGAGTGATTCCTGATGGAGAGAAAATGTCAAAACAAGTCCAACTAAATCATCAGTTATCAAGGTTATTTTGGAGACTATCGCCAGATGTAGAAATTGTTCAAAGGGAAAATTAGATATGGGATTTGGGGTTTTGCCATACTGTAGAATCATCACTGTCTATACTTTAAGTATACTTAAGAGTAACAACAAGGGGTAATCGCCATAAAGATTTAGGCCTGTCACAGTGTCTTGGCATTAGTACAACAATATCTTTGACATGAATATGAAAAAACAGATTATGAAGAATAACAATCTGGGGCACTCCCTGCTACATGCAGGGATGACAACAAAAAAAGAAATGATAAAAATACAGATTTTTCTGTTTCTCTGTCGGTGAACAGACGTTGGTTGATCTCTTCAAATCCCTGTGTTTCTCATGGTAAATTCTAGTAATGTGGATTAGGACCTGTTCAAATATATATATATATATATATTTGTTATATCACAGGAACAGATTGGGCCAGACTTCCCTACAAAACAAATCCTCACAGATACATGCCCGGGAAAAAACAGGAATTACTCAAAATTAAGGCCTAGAATAGCAACAGTCCATGTCATCGCCCGTCATGTCTGCCTAGTGCCTAAAACACTCACAAATTCACTCAACTCACACACACAAAAACACTGACACCCACACACTGTGCAGGCCTGGAACACACCTTCCCATCCATTTAATCCAGGCTCTCCGTAGCCTGCGTCACCTCCTGTCCATTAGGGCGAGCTTTTCTCCCAGCATGCAACCAAATCCCCTCCACTTTGGACTCATCACTGTATAAAGAGCCACAGCTGCTCCGCTCTGTCTCACTCAGTTACACTGTGATGTGGTCACTCTCTCATCCCTTTCAGCTCAATTTTCTATCTCTCTCTCTCTCTCTTTATCTCTGTAACTCACTCTGTTTCCTCTCTTCATCCCCTTCCCCCTCTCCCTCTGCTTTCTCTCTCTCTCTCTCTCTCTCTCTCTCTCTCTCTCTCTCTCTCTCTCTCACTCTCTCCCCCTTTCTCTCTCTTTGCTTTCTCTCTCCATTTCTTTCTTTCTTTTTCTTTCTTTCTTTCTTTCTATCTTTCTTTCTCTCTCTCTCTTGCTCTAACTTTCTCTCTCTCCCTTTATCTCTCTCTCTCTCACTCTCTCTGCTCTCGCTCTTTCTCGCTCTCTCTGCATACACACACACAGTTGAAGTCGGAAGTTCACACAAACCTAAGCCAAATACATTTAAACTCAGTTTTTCACAATTCTTGACATTTAATCCAAGTAAAAATTCCCTGTCTTTGGTCAGTTTGGGTCACCACTTTATTTTTAGAATGTGAAATGTCAGAATAATAGTAGAGAGAATGATCTATTTCAGCTTGTATTTCTTTCATCACATTCCCAGTGGGTCAGAAGTTTACATACACTCAAACGATTAAGAATAAGTTGGGTGAATTTTGGCCCATTCCTCCTGACAGAGCTGGTGTAACTGAGTCAGGTTTGTCTGCTTCCTTGCTCACACACACTTTTTCAGTTCTGCCCACAAATCTTCTATGGGATTGAGGTCAGGGCTTTGTAATGGCCACTTCAATACATTGACTTGGTCCTTAAGGTATTTTGCCACAACTTTGGAAGTATGCTTGGGGTCATTGTCCATTTGGAAGACACATTTGCGACCAAGCTTTAACTTCCTGACTGATGTCTTGAGATGTTGCTCAATAAATCAACATAATTTCCCCTCCTCATGAAGCCATCTATTTTCTGAAGTGCACCAGTCCCCCCTGAAGCAAAGGACTCCCACAACATGATTCTGCCACCCTCGTGCTTCAAGGTTGGGAGGGTGTTCTTCAGCTTGCAAGCGTCCCCCTTTTTCCTCCAAACATAACAATGGTCTTTATGGACATACAGTTCTCCAAAATGGAAATGAGCGGCCTTTCAGGTTATGTCGATATTAGACTCGTTTTACTGTGGATATAGATACTTTTGTACCTGTTTCCTCCAGCATCTTCACAAGGTACTTTGCTGTTGTTCTGGGATTGATTTGCACTTTTCGCATCAAAGTACGTACATCTCTAGGAGACAGAACGCGTCTCCTTCCTGAGCGGTATGACGGCTGCGTGGTCCCATGGTGTTTATACTTGCACACTATTGTTTGTACAGATGAACGTGGTACCTTCAGGTGTTTGGAAATTGCTCCCAAGGATGAACCAGACTTGTGGAGGTCTTAAAAAAAACTGAGGTCTTTTTCTTTTGATTTTCCCATGATGTCAAGCAGAGGCACTGAGTTTGAAGGTAGTCCTTGAAATACATCCACAGGTACACCTCCAATTTACTCAAATTCTGTCAATTAGCCTATCAGAAGCTTCAAAGCCATGACATAATTTTCTGGAATTTTCCAAACTGTTTAAAGGCACAGTCAACTTAGTGTATGTACACTTCTGACCCACTGGAATTGTGATACAGTGAATTATAAGTGAAATAATCTGTCTGTGTGTAATTAATGCATGTTACATACCACATAGTGGTCAACCTTTTTATAGGGTGAGTAACTCTGATAGACCTGACTTATGTCTCAGGAAGCTGATTAACTTGGTTGGTATATTCATAGATAGTCATTAGGATACACATGAAGACACAATCCTGAGAGTTTATTTCAACAGTTATATAATAAACAAACTTTCCAAAGGAGAAGTAACAGTAAGGTAAATCCATTCACTAATTGACAGCATTTTTTCAACAAAACCTTCCATACATATTTGAAGTGCTCAGAAATGGTATTTTTGGACCTGAATGCTAAAATATTCAAGAGATAAAGGTGATCAAAGTCGACCTATTTTAGATACCCCCCAATACCATGAGACATCCGTGTCTTTTTTACTGGTATATATAAACAGTTGAGATTGATATGATTTAAAAGCAGACTGTCAAACTGTTTTATAATTTCTTGAGAAAGAAAAAAACGTTTTGTTATATAAATTATTAAATGTTTCAAACATAAACGTAAATGATCTAAAAACGCAAAAAAACATATAGACCATATTTTACATCATCTGAGGTTTTCGTGTTGTACCCGCATAAGGTTGAGACTCAACATGCTCTTGGCTGATATGTACTAAAATGTGGACTTCAGAATGGAACCACAAGATGGTTGAAATTCAACACATCAAAGAATGTTGACTTCAATAGCTATATCTGTTGTTTCAAGTTATACTCTCAATCCTCCATAGAAAACCTATTGAAATCATAGAAATGTAGATAATAGAATATACATGACCATGGTGGGTGGACCGGCGGACATCTTCGTGGTAGTAATTAGAAGTTAAAATGTCAATTCAATTTAAAGCTGCAATATGTAACTTCTTAGGCGACCCGACCAAATTCACATGTGTCATAGATATGTCATTCTCATTGAAAGGATGTCTAAGTAGTGGTAAATCTGTTCTATGTGCACTATTTCTATTCTTGTAGCTTTTACTTTCAGTTTTGTACACCAGCTTCAAACAGCTGAAAATACAATATTTTTGGTTGTGGAAAAGATATTTCACAGCGGTTTAAATGGTTTGATTCTCTACACTATAAATGATCAAATACAGTAGTTTGACAGCCTGTTTGTAAGCTTTGAAATGATATCAAACTCAATTGTTTATATTTTCCTATGATGAAGACATAGATGTCTCATGGTATGGTGGGGTGTGCAAAATGGGTTAACTTTGAGCACCCCTGGGGGTGTCTCCTGAATGGTTTGGCATTCAGGTCCAAAAACTCACTTTCTAACCACTTCTTCCATGAGCAAACATGCATGATAAGTTTTGTTTAAATTTAAAGCGATGCTTCAAAAGTGATTGAATTCACATGGATTTACCCAGTACATAGTTTCTGGAATGTTCTCCGAAAAGAAAACGCTCAAGACATCCACTACAAACACTATGTTGTAGATATGTCAATATTCCCCAGAAGGTGGAGAAATAAATAAATTAGGAGTTCCATCCCCGCCACATGCGCTGAACACCTGCTCAATCCTGGGGATTTCTGTGTACCAAGCTGTGATGTTTTTATCTTCAGAATAAATAGCAGCCAGGTGAAAACGGGAGTTTTCTCCCGACTCTGCAAGGAGCCACAGCTCATCCCACCGGAAGCGCTCAGCATCTGCCGGCTGACAGTGAGCATAAGGCCCCAGCACTGCCCAAATAATGACTAGACCAGATCACTGCGACTTAGGCCTCTAAAACCTATTTAGGATAATATCTATAAATATATTGCAATTGTCCCCAGTAATTCACTGGACTCTTTCCCCCCTGGGACATCCCTATCTGATACCTTTTGATCCCAAACTGGATTATGTGGGACTAATACACCCCAATGCCGTGTGTGTGTGTGTGTGTGTGTGTGTGTGTGTGTGTGTGTGTGTGTATGTGTGTGTGTGTGTGTGTGTGTGTGTGTGTGCGTGTGCGTGTGCGTGTGCGTGTGCGTGTGTGTGTGTGTGTGTGTGTGTGCGTGCGAGTGCGCATGTGTGTGCATGTGCATGTGTGTGTGTGGGTGAAGGATGGAGAGGAGGTAGAGGTTACAATACAATAGAGAACTATGATCCAATCCTGCCATAAATGACCATGCTTGGAATGCTCATTATAGGTGAAACCTATAATGAGTTCAAATTGCTGCTTGGAATGATGAAAAATTCCTGCCACTAGTTGGTGTTGGTGAGAACAGATCGCTGGGATTTCACCTCCACTGTTTGATTTCCTTACTTGCCAGTTCAGCGGACACTATCGTATGATTGGACCAGGAGAAAAATGCACTTAAACCTGACAAGACCCAAGCTATTACAGCAGACGGCCCTTTAGGCAAGGTAATATTGTGTGAGTGTGAGATCGGGTGAATGTGTGTACTAATCTGCATGATGTGTTTGCCTCAGATGATATGTGTGTGTGTGTGAATATATACTGGTGTGTACGTGTGTAACTGTGTGTTTGTACTGACCGAGAGCCGGTGAAGGTACTGTATTTTCAACACTGTGTGTTGAATATTAAACTGCAGGAGATCTTGTAGAGCTCTGATAAATGCATTTATGGAAAAGTCAGCCCTGCTTTATCTCGTCATTGCAGGTTAGATCGCCAGATAAAAGAATTGGGGCTCCAAAAATATCAATAAAAAATTAGCGCAGGGAGATAAGAAGCAGGCTGGTTGGTTCAGAACCTGATCCTCGCTCCCCTCCCAGCCCACACCGCCTGCCTCCACATTCTGCTGCTCATCAGGATGGCCCCAATCACTAACCCAGGGCCCTGATCAGGCCCCAATCACTAACCCAGGGCCCTGTTCAGGCCCCAATCACTAACCCAGGGCCCTGTTCAGGCCCTGATCACTAACCCAGGGCCCTGTTCAGGCCCTATCACTAACCCAGG